>NW_006198396.1:434304-446422 GCF_000334495.1 Tupaia belangeri chinensis | reverse complement strand
TGTGCGTGCCCAAAATCCCAAGAGAATGGAGAAGAAGGGATTGTGGCATGGCCATCCCCCTGGGAGGTGATTTCTTGCTTTCTCTTTCTCTGTCTGTCTTTCCAGTGAGTGCACATCTCACTATAGCTAAAATCTCTTGTGGGGAGGGGGGAGGGAGGGACAAAAAAGATATAAAGCCACAAAAAGGGATACCAAGGTCTTAGAGTTTGGAGTATTTCTTTTTTTTTTTTGATCAAAGTCAAAAAATGTTAAGAGAAATTTGCTTAAGACTTAAAGCCAGGAAAAAGTTTAGGATTCAATTCAAACAGTAGGTAAATAAAACTATCAACAGTTCAAGAGAAGGCAAAAATCCTTAAATTTGGAAAGCAAAGCATAGAAGAAAATAAGTAACGTGTTAGTCAAAAGTCATAAAACTCTATTTTACCAGTTCAGTCTCATGTAATTAATCTGTCTTCTATTGAATTTCCAGTGTTACTATGGTCTGATCTTTCCATTTAAACTCTGGAAGTTAATGTTCAACTACAAACTTGTCCCTAACATTAGGCTGGCTATTTTCTTGTTTTGTTTTGTTTTGTTTCTGTGTGCCTGACTTTAGTTTTCCTGGTGTAGCACTTCCTTCAGCACTTTTTAGAGAGGTGGTCTGGTTTTGGTAAATTCTTTCAGGTTTTGTTTATCTAAGAATGATTTTGCCTTTTTTTCCCATATGAAGAATAATCTTGTTGGGTATAATATTCTTTGTTGAAATTGTTTTTCACTTAACACTTTGAATATATTTTCCCATTCTTTCCTTGTTCGCATTGTTTCTGAGAGGTCCAACATTAGCCTGATGGGATATCCTTTGAAAGTAACTGGACATTTCTCTCTTGCCAAATTTAGTATTTTGTCTCTGTTCATGGTTGTGATCTATCTGGCTATGATGTGCCTTGGAAAAGACTTTCTTGGATTGATTCTAAGTGGGGGGGTCCTTTGTATTTCTTGGGTCTGGATATTTAAGTGCATCTCTAGGTTTGGAAAGTTTTCTTCTAGGACTTCATGGAATAGATCATCAATGCCCTTACTATTTTCTTCACCTTGGGGATACCGATGATCTGGATGTTTGAGCGTTTAATAGTATCTAGTATTGCTCATATGTTATTCTCATATTTTTGAGTTATTTTCTCAGTCTTTTGGTGAATTTTTCTAGGTCAGAGGTTCTATCTTCTACATCTTAGATTTGATAGTCTATATGATCTAATCTGCTTTTAATAGTGTCAAAGGAGATTTTGATTTCCTATATTACAGCCTTCATCTCTAACAATTTTGTCTGATTCTTTTTTATGATATGTATTTCCTCTTTCAGATCATGCAAGAACTTCCTCATGGCCTGGAACTCATCTCTTTTCTCCTGTATCTTCTGGAATTCATTGTCTCTCTTCTCTTGTATCTCTATTAACTTTGTCACTATGAATATTTTCAAATTCTTTATCTGACATTTCCACGTGTTCCTGTGTATTGTCTGTGGAGGATGAGGAGTTATTCTTTTCCATTAGGGGAAAGATGTTTTCTTGCTTTCTCATATTTCTTGTGCCTCTGTGATGGTATCTGGTCATCTGATGGATTATATGCTTTTTCCTAGTTTTTGGAGTTAAATCTGAGTGTTCAGAGGCATGCAGGAGGAAGTGACCTGGAATCTCAAAAGAGGACCATTATTTTCCCTTTGTACAGCAGATTCCATGGAATATGAGGATTACTCTGACCCTAAAAGTATTCAGATATTTGGCTCCTGAGCACCTAAATCTGTCTAGAAACTCAGTGTGTGGAGGCTGAGCAGAAAATTGAGAAAGGTAAAAAGAAAAGGAAAAGGAAAAGGAAACAACCCCCCAAAAAAGAGAAAAAAAAATTTAAAAAGGAGAAAAGAAATTTTAAGCAAAAAATGAAAGCCATGTGGCACACTACATGTCACACTAAAAGGGCCACTCAGGACATAGATATAGGGACCAGCAGTTAGTGTAATGGCTGTGTCATTGGACTCCCATGTAGTCAACCGTGGTTCGAGTCCCAGACCCAGTGACTTGAACTCACACCGGGTGCTTGTGCATGCGTGCCCAAGATCCTGAGAGGAGAATGTAGGAGAAGGGGTTGTGGCGTGGCCATCCCCCCTGGGGAGTGATTTCTCACTTTATTCTCCCTGTCTCTCTCTGTCTTTTTGGCAAGCACACATGCCCTATAGCAAAAACCTCTCCCCCAAAAAAGAACACAGATATAGATGCCTGGTGATTGGCTTGTCCTATGGGGGAGGCAGGAAAGGTACAAATTAGCAAGATAAAAGAGCAACAGAGAGCTAAGTTTAAAAATTTTTTAAATTATTAAAAATATATATAGAGAGACAGAATAAATAGGGTGTTCTAACATGGTTTCTGGCTAGATCTGGGGGGGCAGGAGGGTGAAGTCTGGGCAGAAGGTATTCAGTGGTCTTAATTCCTGAAAGGGGATGCTCAGAACTCAGATATAGAAGGCTAGTGACTGGCTTTTTCCTGGTCTTTGCTAGATCTTTCAGGTCAGGAGGGTCTGTTCAGAAGGTCCTCAGTAGTCCTTATCCCTGAAAGGGGTAAATCCTCTTAAGATACTATGTGTTAGAGATTTTAATTCTCCTTATCTATAGATTTTATTTTCCTAGTTTCCATTCACAACTGTATGTCATTCATTACTCAGTCACATTTTTAACTGTTCATTATTCTTAATAGGTTGTGGTGTAGATGTTATATAATCATATAACTTCTCTGTAAAGACACTGGTAAGCACAAGTATATCATATAAAATGAGTAACTTTTTTTCTACAAAGTTCAAAGCAAGCTAGACTTAACTAGAACTTAGCTAAATTTTTAACATGGCCTATGAGCACTGGCATAGTTTAATTTCTACCTATTCTTTAAATCTCTTCTTGCTCCACTCTGTCCCTTTTCCTCTCCATGCTCTAGCTGTACTTGATTCTTTTTTATTACTTTAAATTCTCCATGCCTCCTTCCCTGTATAGGACTTTGAATAAGCCATTTCCCCATAACATACCCCCTCCTATGTCTAGATAACTCCTACTCTTCTATCAGATCTTAGCCTCAGGAAAGCCTCTTTCATTGTCATGACTGAGTCAAGACACCCTATCATATGCTTTCATGGCATGATATTCTTCTTTTGTAGCATGTAACTCAATTGTAAGTTTTACATTTATTGATAATTTTTTAGGTCTTTCTCCCACTAAACTATTGGAAGCTCCATAAAGATGGAATTCATTGCCTTTTCGTCTCCCTATACCATTGTATATCTCCACCACATGGCACAGTGACTAGTATATTTTAAGTACTCAACAAATATTTATTGGATGAATAAATATGTACTGACAACTAAATACAAAAGAACCTTAGCTATGCTTATAATCCCGATATTAAAAATTCTCTCCTGTTGATAAAATGAGTCAAGACTACTTAGGAAATAAATACTGTCACCATAGGCTTGTCCTAACATAAACAATAAATTAGCCTTCTCTATTACTGAAAATATAAAAGTGAAGCCTAGAATGATTAGTTGCCTTCTCCAAGACAGAACAATATCTAAAATCCAGGTATTGTGATGATTTGTCCATTGTTCCTTCTACTACATTACAAAAGGTAGAATGGTACAATAGAAAACTCATAGATTATCAGTTTAGGTAACTTGACCTTGAGTTCTGCCTTATTTATAGTGTGCCAATGGGTAATTGCCTAACTTTTAAGTCACTGTTTGTATATTGAGGATAATGCCAATCACACAGAATTTTTGTGAGAATTATAAAAAATAGAGAGAGGTACCAGCAACCCAGGCATAGTAGGTAGTCAATAATAGTGAATATAGTTTAATTTAAACCTTGTTTGTTCATTTTTAAATTCAAAAGTTTGTATCAGAGTGTATTATATAGCTAGTCAAATTCAGGCATTTAAATAATTTACTCTTTGACATTTGTACCACTTTGGTCCTTTTTACACATACAGCATATCCTTATCAATATTGTGTTAACTGGATTATAAGCAGGAACTACAGCTCCTTAATTTCAATCAGTTTATTGGGTACATGGTCACCTAATTAAAGCATTCTGTGTTGGTGCTGATTTAATAGCACACTGTGTTGTTAATTGCTACAGTAAGTTTGTACCACAAGAAATGAACAAACATTGACACTCCTAGGAAAAAAGGTGAACATGTTTTCAGTTTAGTTTTAGGATGAAAAAATTTTTTAATTTAAAAATTTTGGAGAGGCCTTTTGAAAAACAAGAGATGTACCAATCTTTACAACTAGCCAGTGGCTTAATGTAATGATTTATGTCTGACTAATAATAAAAAAGATTCATCTCATTCATATCCATTCACTCATTTAACAGATATTTGAGGGGTCAGCAGGTGGCACTGGACTCCCATATGGTTGACTGTGGTTCGAATCTCAGACGTGCCAGCTTGCTTGCCCACTCATCCCCCAACACACACACACAGAGTCTTTCTCTGGTGTCTACATATTATTTTAAAATAATAATTATAAATAAAATAAAAATTCTTTTTTCTTGGAGAGGTTTTTGCCATAGGGCACATGCACTCACCAGAAAGACAGAAAGAGACAGAGAGAGAGAAAGTGAGGACTCCCCCCCCCCCAAGGGGAGATGGCCATGCCACAATCCCTTCTCCTCCATTCTCCTCTCAGGATCTTGGGCATGCACACACATGCACCCAGCGTGAGGTTAAGCCACTGGGTCCAGGACTTGAACCACAGTTGACCACGTGGGAGTCCAGCGATGTAGCCATTATGCCATCTGCTGGTCCCCTAAAAAATTCTTTAAAAATAAAAACCAGATATTTGAGTACCTTCTCTGTGTTAAGTTCTACATTCTTATTCACCCCAGTTCATCCTTGGCATCCCATTTTCTGGGAACTCTCCATTCTGGGGAGCTCTTTTTTTCCTTCCTTCTCCTTCAGTGAACTCCCCACCTCGCTATACCCTCAAGGGGAAAAAAAACAGGCATGGTTCCTTTGAAAATAGTGGGGGAGACTGACTATAGCTAACCATCATAGCCCCTCCAGAGGCAGAGAAAAGCAGTGTGTGTCTTAATTTCAAGGTTGCTGAAGTTCCTCTTAATACTTTTTGTAGCTCTATTATTTTTTATAAAGGTTTTTGCCTTAGGGCACATGCGCTGGAAGGGGAGTGAACAGGGGTGGGCAGGGGTAGGGGAGAAAGAGAGGGACAGAGACTGTGAGAAGGAAAGTGAGGAATCACTCCCCAGGGGGAATGGCTACACCACAATCTTTCTTCTCTATTCTCTGAGGATCTTCGGCATATGTGCCCAGCATGATTTTCAAGCTACCAAGTCCAGAACTCAAATTTCAGTTGGCCATGTGAGAATCCAGAGACATAACTACTATGTCATCTGCTGATCCCTTATAGTTCTATTTGATACAGAACATAATTTGACATCAATTGGTCTAGTGCATATCTCCAAGGAATTAGGATCTTTCAAAAGGCCATTACTGAAAGGAAACCTTGTGTTGCTCACAGCCTAATGGCTAAGGGAACTAGATCCTACATGGCAGACCACTGTTTGAATCCCAGTCCCATTGGTTTGAAAAACATGCCAGGAATGTGTGCATGTGTGCCCAAAAGCCTGATAGGACAAAGAAATGGAGAAGAAATTGCTGCGTGACCTCACCCCATTGGGGAAGGGTGCTTTATCCCCCTCCTTCTCTCTCTCTCTCTCACTCTGTGTGTGTGTGTGTCTGGGGAGTATAAGCACCCTCTGGCAATTAAAAAAAAAAAAAAGTAAAAACCAGAAAGTGTCATCCCCGAGCAGTCTCAGAACAGAGAGCTCAAAGTCAGGAGGATGATAAGTTAAAAAGCTCTGAACCAGGGCTCATCAGCAGGGGCATGTGCAGCTAAGATGTTGTACTCCACAGGCTGGAACCATATGGAAGGTCCAGGTTCAGTTCTCAGTGCAGTCTAAAGGCTTGAAATGTTAGTGTGTACCTGTAATCCCAGCAATTCAGGAACTTGAGGCAGGAGGATGGTAAGTTCGAGGCTGACCTGGGCAATATAGTGAGAGCCTATCTAAAAATAGCCAGGTGTAGTGGCACATACCTGTAGTTCTAGCTGGGAGGCTGAGGCAAGGGGATCATGAGAGTGAGACTTCACTTTTAAAACAAAACAACCACTCTGAATCAGAAGTAGAAATATGAAGCTAGGTTTTAGTTCTGAAAGTGAAACTTAATAATTTTTGTGCAAATCACTTAACTTTTGATCCTCAATTTCCTAGATGAATGTTTCAGTTTAAAAAACTTAATACCAATAACAAAAATTTCATAGTAACATTTTAATAAGGCTCCAGGATATTCTTGGATTCTAAGAAATTTGATATTTACTGTAAAGTTATTAAACAATTCTACACAGTAGTAATAACTATATTTATTTTGGTAGTTTAAATTTATTTCACAGAATTCAGAGGGTTTTGTTTGTAAGATACAGTATATTTATTTATTTATTTATTTTAATAGGGTTTTGTATTAGGGCATGTGTGCTTGCTAGAGAGTGAAACAGAGACAGTGAGAAGGAAAGTGAGAAATTGCTCCCCCCTCCGGGAACCAGCAGTTAGTGTAATGGCTATGTCACTGGACTCCCACGTAGTAGACCACAGTTCGCGTCCCGGACTTGGCTTAAAACTCACACCGGGCGTGTGTGCGTGCATGCCCAAGATCCCGAGAGGAGAACGGAGAAGAAGGGATTGCAGCGTGACCATCCCCCCTGGGGGGTGATTTCTTGCTTTCTGTCTCTCTCTGTCTGTCTGGCGAGTGCACGGGTGACTGTCGCCCAATAGGGAAAGTCTTCCAAAAAAAAAAAAAAAAAAAAGAAAAAGAAAAAAATTGCCCCCACACACACACACGGTGTGTGGGGGGAAGGGGGATGGATACACTGTTCATTCTCCTCCCGGGATCTTGGGCATGCACATGCACACACCTGGCATGATTTTCAAGCCACTGGGTCTGGGACTTGACTTGGGGTCAGTCATGTGGGAGTTCAGCGACATAACCACTACACCATCTGCTGGCCCCAGAATTTAGAGTTTTTAATGCGTCCTAAGAGGCCATTTAGTTATATGAAGAGCATTCCCACTAGCCCATCATGGTAGATGATGGTCTATCCTATTCCATAAGAATTTTCTCAGAAGTGAAATTCAGTTATCTCCCCTGGTTGACTGATCTAGTAAATACTAAATTTTATTAAATCATAAACCTTATAATTGAGTATTTCTTCCTTATACACAACTTGACACTCTTAATGTAGTTTTAGTCTATTATTTTTAGCTTTGTCCTCTTCAGAGGAGAACTGGTGATTGGTAACCTCTTATAATATTTTATAGATGGATAGAAAAAATTAAATTACATCAGCCTTCTCAGCAGACTGAATAACTCTGCTCTTATTTCTGATTTATATGATCCTTTGGGTTGTATATCTCAATAAAAATGGTCAGAAATATCATCTACTTTATATCAAAGATATATTAGAAAATAAATCACATCCTTTCTAAAATATAAATTAGATAGTGGTGATTAAGAACAATAGAAATTTACATACCATATCATGTACAGTATGTCAATCATTTTTCTTTTCTTTTCATTTTGTGAGAGGTTTTTGCTTTAGGGTGCATGCACTCACCAGAGAGGGAGTGAGAGGGACAGAGACAGTGAGAGGGAAAGTAAGAAATCACCCGCCCAGGGGGATGGCCATGCTACAATCCCTTCTCCTCCATTCTCCTCCTGGGATCTTGGGAATGCGCACACCACATGCCCAGCGTGATTAGCAAGCCACGGGGTCCAGGACTCAAAACATAGACAACCACATGGGAGTCCAGTAATGTAATAATACCATCTGCTGGTCCCTGTGAATAATTTTTCTAAAACAAGTTTTCAAAAAATACTATTCCCTGAATCATCTTTGTCAAATCCTAAAAAGATGAGCTGAATTCTAATACAATGTTCACAGAAGGGTTGGCATGGATGTAGCTCAGAAAGTCTAGAATCTGTATCAACTGTACATAATTATTTTAGCCACCCACATAAATCTTAGTATATGTAAAGGAAAAAAAAAAAGCAGTAACTACCGAATCTTCTCTTTGATCACTTACATTTGTTTGCTTTATGTCTTTTAGAACAGGTCGCTGGTTCTCAATCACATAGAACCTTTTATTTGCAGGTCTAAACCTGTCTACAAGACATCATGGTAGCCAGAGATAGGAAAAAAAGAACTCAAAACAATTTAAATGCAATGTGGTCAGGTATGTGTTAGAACAAAAGCAAGGCTTCTGATAATGCAAAGATGTACTTTAGTGTTTTGTGGCCTTTATGAATAATGTTCTTCAGATTTTTAATGAATTTAGGTGAAGCTGAGAAAAACAGCACAGAAATTGACAGACAGACATTGCAAGTAAATGTTACAGTCTGAGAATGACTGAAGAAGCCCAACATTTTTAGTCATAAAAGCTATTACAATTCTCTCTGGAGAAGTGACTTGCCTAAAGATATACAATGAGTTAGTGGCAAGCTAAAGTCTCCTCTTGATTTTAAATCCAGTCCAATACTCTTCAAAATGATATTTTAGTCTTAAAAATTACAATAAGACACAAAGAATGATACAATAAATATGACTCTACTACTTAGCTTAAGAAAATATATATAATTATAATGTATGCTTTTAAACTTCATATAGAATATTTCATTATATACATATATTATTCTACAGCTTGTTTTATTTTTGTTGAGCATTGTTTTATGATGATCACTTATACTGATTCATGTAGCTCTAGTCCATTTATTTTTCTCTACTGTATAATTTTCCATTATTATATATAATGTATTTATACCTTACCTTGCTCATGGAGATTTAAGTTGTTTCCATCTTCTTACTATTATAAACAATGTAGCTTTAAGAATATATTCATGTGATGGGCTGGCAGGTAGTATGGAGATTAAGGTTGCTGGATCCTACCTGGCCAACCACACAGCTCAAGTGCTGGATCTAGCGGCTTGAAAACACACCAGGCACCAGGCATGTGTGTAAGCATGCTCAAAATGTCACGAGGAGAATAGAGGAAAGAGGACTGGGGATAATTTCTCACTTTATCTCTCTTTCTCTTTCTGTCTCTCTTTGGCAAGCACATGTGCTTTATAGTCAAAAACTGGGGAAAAAATAGTATTCACGTGAATGTCTTCTAATTTATCATGAAAGGATTTCTCCAGAAATTTACCTAGGAGTAAAAGTGCTGGATCATAGGTTATACACATCTTCAACTTTAATGTATATTATCATACTACTCTTCAAAGTGGTTGTACCTATTTATATTCCCACCAGCACTGTACAAACTATCCAATGTTTTATATTCTGGAAAATTTTGTAACTGTCAGACTTGGTGAATTTTGAAAATTTCACAGGCATGAAATGTTAATTTGGTGGTGCTAAACTGCACTTTTGTAATTATTTATTTTTTTAGAGATTTTCACTGTAGGGCACGTGCACTCGCCAGCCAGACAGAGAGAGACATAGAGACAGAAAGCGAGAAATCACCCCCCAGGGGGGATGGTCACGCCGCAATCCCCTCTCCTCCATTCTCCTCTCGGGATCTTGGGCACGCACGCACACGCGCCCGGCGTGAGTTTTAAGCCACCGGGTCCGGGACACAAACCGCGGTCGACTACGTGGGAGTCCAGCGACATAGCCATTACGCTAACTGCTGGTTCCCCACTTTTGTAATTATTAATGAGAATGATCTTTTCTTTTTTTTGCTTCTCCATTCTCCTCTCAGGATCTTGGGCACGCATGCACACGCGCCTGGCGTGAGTTTTAAGCCACCGGGTCTGGGACACGAACCACGGTCGACTACGTGGGAGTCCAGTGACATAGTCATTATGCTAACTGCTGGTCCCTATGAGTTTATTTATTTATTTATTTATTTTCATTTCATTTTCTTCCATACATTCAATCACATTATTATTTGTCTTACAAAATGGATATTTCGACAGGTGAACATTTCTCCCTAGTACTGTTGATAAAACTACGAAATATCTCCAACAGATAATACCACACCTATTGGTTATTAATGTTTCCTCTTCTGTGAACTGCCAATTCAACACATTTTTCTAATGAGCACCTTTTAAAAAAGAAACAAAGCTATTTGAAAAGTTCTTATTATATACTAGGTAACAATCCTTTGTTGGTTTTATGTGTGATAATTACATTTTCCCAGTTTTTTTGGTTGTCTTCTTAAACTTTAATAGTCTTTTTAGTATTATTATTAATAAAGTTGACTTATTTCCTCTGAGGGAGGAGAGAAAACATTGGTAAGGAGACAGGCACCTCTAATTAGGATTTCCCACCACTATCTACTCTCAGTCTCAGCCAGCCTTGATTTATGGGCACGTGTGTACAATGAGGTCCTAGGACATAACTCTTCCCATATAGGTCCAGTTGTATTACTTTTTGTGCCACCATCTAGCCCTTTAATGGTGGCTTTGATGAACAGAAATTAAAATTTAATGTGTCATACTTATCACATTTTTTGCCAAAACAGTGAGTTTTATTTTATGGAAGATAAAAAAGTCCCCAATTATTCTTATTTGTGGCATATATGGCTTTAGACTGCTTTTTGGTGGTCACTCATAGTGATCAAGATTTTTTCAATCTTCAAAACACTCAAGATTCAACAAAGATTCTGCATTTTACATTAGTTTACAAGTCCAAGTGTCTTCTATTTATCTTAGCATTTTGACAGGGACCCTTTGAGGTAGAAGGGTAGAGATGAAGCCATTTTCTTTAAAAATGAATTTTTTCACTACAACTTCATTTATGTGACAAGCAGATGATGATAGCATATCCTGTTATTGTTGTTTAATCAGAAGTGATAGTGATGCCAGAAACTGTGCAAAGGAGGCTTCTACTTTCTCCTTTCCAATGCTTCCCCTCCCCTCACATGAAGAAAGAAGTGTTACTGATTCCAGCTGATACCACACATTAAAAGTCAAACATTATTTCAGATGTATCTTATGCCTAACTAAAAATGTACAAAGTGAAAACAAGAATGTTATGAGTGATCCTTGGGTTACCTTAAGAATTACCCTACTCTAAACCACATCTGCCTCTACATTTACCTAGAATTTTCAAAGTGTTATTTTAATGCTGTTTCCATTACACTGCAATTACCAGTTTCAAAGAATGTACTGCACACAGGAAATGCTCTTCATTCCACTCAGATGTCAAGCTCTGCACTGGCCAATGAGGAAAATACCATAAATATGGCTGAACAAAGCTCTCCCAGAACCTAATTTGAAACTGTGTATGACCTCCTAAGTATGAAAAAAGAATCTCCATAATACTTTCTGGTCAACATGGGTCTTACATTGGTAAATGTGCACAGGTTACAGAAAACATGAAACTTTGTAAGTCTCTTTAAAAGTAACCTCAATTATGCTTTGTTTTGAGGAATAGCAAAAGTTCAAAATAGAATGAATTCTATAGAAAAAAATTAACTTTCCTAAATAGTAAAGAGATTCTCTAATATTTAAAATGTTAAAATATAAGGGCTAGACAGTGGAGCAGCAACAATAACATGTGATGCTCTGCAACAGTGACCCATATGTGAAGGTCCTGGGTTTGCATCTATAGAACTCCCTGAATCTGGGGGTGCATTGTGACATGAAAGTCCTGTTGAGGATAGTCTATTTCCCTCTCATTCATGAAAAAAAAATTAACTTTTTAAAAAATGTAGTGAGTAATGAATTAAAGTGGTTATTATCATAACATACAATGTTGGTAGATGATAGAACTTCAGGCACTAGTTTTCTTTTGCATAATATTCTCAGATGTTTCTCACTGTTCAATAGTCTTTAGTTTCTCTTAAAATATTGAGGTTGATGGGACCAGCAGTTGGTATAATGGCTATGTCACTGGACATAGTCGACTGTGGTTCAAGTCCCGGACCAGGTGGCTTAAACTCATGCCAGGCACTTGTGTGTGCATGCCCAAGATCCCAAGAAGAGAATGGAGGAGAAGGGATTGTGGTGTGGCCATGCCCCCTGGGGGATGA
>NW_006198396.1:432721-433355 GCF_000334495.1 Tupaia belangeri chinensis | reverse complement strand
ATGATTGATTTTTCACTTTCTGTCTCTCTCTGTCTTTCTGGTGAGCACATGTGCCCTATACCAAAAACCTCTCAAAAAGAAAAAAAATTTGAAGTTTATGTGCAGGCCTCATGATACAGTGGTTAGGTTCTATCTAGAGAGGAAGGTGGATCCTCCAAGATAAACAAAGGTTTAAATCCTGGACCTATTAGCTTCACCCTGGGCTTGTACATGCATGCCCAGGATCCTGATGAAATAGTGAATTGGTGGGAAAAGGATTGTGACATGATCAGACCTTGCTGAGTGTTGCTTTCTCTGTCTCATGCATGCACACATGCTCTCAATCATGAATAGAAATAAACTTAAAAATTAAGAAAAAATTAAAGGAATACTGAAGTTTGTTCCATGCCTGGGGACCCTAGACAGCACCACAAACTCTTGTAATTGTTTACAAAATCTCTTGCTGCTTAACATAAACATTACAGTCCACCAGAAGGTATTAAGACCTTTGACCTCAAATACTCTAGCTTAAAAACTACTAGGGAGTGGGAACCAGCAGTTAGCATAATGGCTATATCACTGGACTCCCATGTAGTCGACCGCGGTTCGCATCCTGGTCCCAGTGGCTTAAAACTCACGCCGGGGCCGTGGGCCT
>NW_006198396.1:424247-432599 GCF_000334495.1 Tupaia belangeri chinensis | reverse complement strand
AGGGAAAAACCCCTCCAAAAAAAAAAAAAAAAAGAAAAGAAAAAAAACTGCTAGGGAGTCATCTGGTTATGTTTTAAATGATTTCACAAGAGGGAAATCATTTCGGTATTTGACAAATCAGTAATAAAAATAAACTATATATGTTCTTTGGCCTAGAATTTCACTTCTGGGTATTTATCCTGAGGAAACAATTAAGGGTATACACAAATATTTAGCCAAAATTGCTTATTACACCACTGTTTATAAGAGGAAAAGTTTGGGAATAGTTCTGATGTCTGACAGGGAAGTATTATTAAGTTCATCATGGCACACCCATGCCATAAAATACTATATAGCCCCTCTTCTGAGCTCCAAAGTTTCACATCAAAATGCATATTAAAAAACTTTACCTGTTTATCCAAAGGTGAATTTCTGATCTTCACCCTTCAACACATACACATGCACTTAACAATTCCTTATCTCAGTAAATAGTACTTCTATCTAGTCCTCCAAGTCAGAAACTTAGAAGTCACCTTTAATTTCTTTTCTCTTGATTCAATGAATCACTTAGTAATGTTTACCTCCCAAATATCTATTCAATCTAATTTTTAGCATCTTCACTTCCAACACCTTAGTCTGAGCCATCTCACCTCATCTACTGCAATGACCTCACTGAACTCCTCATCTCCATTCTGGTCCTCTGAAGCATTTTCTAGACTATAACCAAGGGGATTTTTAAAAAATTGATAACTAACTGGTAAAATATTTTTAAAAATGTCTGTAGTTCAGTTGATAGTATTGCATCAATGTCAGTTTCCTGATATTAATAATTGTATCATATTATTTAAGACATCATCACTAGGGGAATATAAGTGAAGGGTACATTGGGGAAAACTTCTTGTGAGTATGAATTACTTCCAAATAAAAAGTTAAAAAAAATTTTAAATGTGAAGTTCATCACAATATTTCCTACTTAAAGCCCTTCAATGGCTTCTCATCATTATTAGGCTAAAGACAAAAACCATCACTACTATGACCTACAAAATACTGCAGGGTCTGTCCTCTGTCAACATCTCCAATCATCATCTCTAACATAGTTTTCTATTTGTTTGTATTGTTTTTGACCACTCTTCTTCTTCTCTGTTCTTGCCATACCAATCTTTCAGTCCTTTGAATACAATATGTTGTTTTATGCTACTGTTTCTTATGTCTAGAATCTCTCCTAGTCACCCTTCTCTTTGCCTAGTTAACTACTACTATTCATCCATCAGAATTCAGCTCAAGTATTTCTAGGTCAACAGTTTTCACTAAATATTTGTTGAGTGGATAAATGCAGGAAGAACAAGTTCAAATGGTGAGCTCCTTACCAAAATACTTGTAAAGATGCTTTGGCAGAGACTATTAGTTTTCTATCCAGGAGCCAATTTGCCCTTTCTACTACAACCACATTGTTCTTTCCTTACTGCTAAAACCTACCTTTCATTAAAAGCTAAAAATATAAGATACTACATTCTGCAGTCTCCTTTTCAGCTAGGGTATGGGCAGGGGGTCCAATCTCCAAAGTGGCACTTTGGTTTTCAGGTAGTTTTGCTTCCAAGAAAAGTTTTCTTCTGACAAACAGAAACTTACGACAAGAAATTACCCTAACTTATGCAGAAATAGTTAACTTAGCAGGCTTGAGACTGCTATCTTAGAAAGGTCTGTTTGTATGGTCGGCCCTTGGCTGGTGGTAACGAGAAACTTGGATTTTGGGTGTTTTTTCCTTTCCCTGATAAAAGTGGCTCCCTGTACTTTGACTATTTGTACAAACAATTTAGTTTATGCAGATCGCTTTTGACCTCAAGCACTGTTGCTTAAAAACTGCTATTGAGACATCTGATTATGTTTTTAATGATGTAGAGAATCATGCAGAAAGGAAATAATTTCAATATTTGACAAAATAATAATACAAATAAAATAGTACTACTGCAATCGCCTTTTCACTGGCCTCCTTTGGCAAGTCTGAAATTGTGGTATGTGCTAGGCAGAGGGTGCCTATGTGACCAGCCACCAGTTAAAATCCTGAGTACTGAGTCTCCAATGGGATTCCATGGACAAAAGCGCTGCCCACATGTTGCTGCAATTTTGATGCTAGAGAAATTAAATGTGCCCCATATGACTCCACTGGGAGAAGATTCTTAGAATATTGTTACTGGATTCCTTCAGACATTGACTCATATACTTATTCCCTTTGCAGATTTTATTCTACAGTCTTTTGCTGTATGTAATAAATCATAACCATGGGTAAAACTATACTGATTCTTAAGGTTCCTCTGAATGAATCACTGGATCTGGCAGTGGTCTTGGGGCCCCTCAACACTATGGACACGGTTGTAAAAGGACCTAATACCTGAAGCTGTACCAAAAAGCTTTCAACCATTTGTGGAAAAGGTAAAAGCAAAAGCCAAGATGTAAGAAATGGGGGACCAGCAGTTAGCGTAAAGGTTCTGTCACTGGACTCCCACGTAATCGAACGTGGTTCGAGTCCTGGAACCAGTGGCTTAAATTGACGCCAGGCGCATGTGCGTGCATGCCCAAGATCCCAAGAAGAGAATGGGGAGAGGGGATTGTTGCGGGTGGGCCATGCCCCCGGGGGGGGGGGTGATTTCTCGCTTTCTGTCTCTGTCTCTCTCTGTCTGTCTGGTTAGTGCAGGTGCTCTATAGCAAAAAAAAAACACACAAAAAAAACCAAAACAACAACAACAACAACAAAAACTCTCCAAAAAAAAAAGAAAGAAAGAAAGAAAGAAAGAAAAAAAAAGATGTAAGAAATGGTAAAAGAGAGATATGGAAAGCACCTGGGTCCTTGATGACATCACTTGGCCTTAAAATTTTCCAATCTTAGAACTTTCTGACTGGTGGACTAGGACATCTGAAGGTTTTCTGCCTAGACTTCGCTCTTCTGACCCCAGATCTAGCCAGGTACAGCACTGTATTTATTCTCTCTCTCTCTCTTTAATTTTTTTCTTTTTTTTACATTATTTTTGTCTTGCCTTTTCTTTGTTTTCTTTTTCTTTTCTTTTTTCCTTTACCTCTCTCACTTTTCTGCTCAGCTTCCACCCACTGAGTTTCTAGACAAGTCTATGTACACAGTAGCCAAGTATCTGAAAACTTTTAGGGTCAGAGTAATCCTCATATTCCATGGAATCTGTTGCACAAAGGAAGAAAAATGGTACTGTTTAGAGGTTGCAGATCACCTCCTCCTATATACTTCTGAACACTCAGATTTCTTTCTTTCTTTCTTTTTTTTTTTGGAGATGCTTTTGCTATAGGGCGCATGTGCTTGCCAGACAGACAGAGAGAGACATAGAGACAGAAAGCAAGAAATCACCCCCCAAGGGGGATGGTCACGTCGCAATCCCTTCTCCTCCATTCTCCTCTTGGGATCTTGGGCACGCACTCAGATTTAACCCCAAAATTACGAGAAAAAAATAATCCATCAAATGACTAGAAACCACTGCAGAGGAACAAGAAATGTGAGAAATGAAGGAAATATCTCTCCCCCAAGGGAAAAGAATAACTCCACATCCTCCACAGATGATACATAGGAACTCATGGAAATGTCAGCTAAAGAATTTAGAATTTTGGGACCAGCAGTTAGTGTAATGGCTATGTCGCTGAACTCCCATGTAGTCAACTGCGGTTCGAATCCCGGACCCGGTGGCTTAAACTCATGCCAGGTGCGTGTGCGTGCATGCCCAAGATCCCGAGAGGAGAATGGAGGAGAAGGGATTGTGACGTGGCCATCCCCCCTGGGAGGTAATTTCTCACTTTCTATCTCTCTGTCTCTCTCTGTCTTTCTGGAGAGCACATGTGCCCTATAGCAAAAACCTCTCCAAAAAAAATAATAATTTAGAATATTCATAGTGACAAGCTAACAGAGATGCAAGAGAAGAGAGATAAAGAACTCCAGGAGATGCAGGAGAAAAGAGATGAGTTCCAGGAGGTGAGGAAGGTCTTCCATGATCTGAAAGAAGAAACACCATAAAAAGACTCGAATAAAATTATTAGAGATAAAGACTGTAATACAGCAAATTAAAATCCCCCTTGAAGTGTTAAAAGCAGATTAGATCATGCAGAAGATCAAATATAAGATGTAGAAGATAGAACCTCTGACCTAGAGATATTCATCAAAAAGACAGAAAACAACCCCCCCAAAATGAGAATAATATACGAGTAATACTGGATACCTTTGGTATCCCAAAAGGCGAAGAAAATAATAAGGGCATTGATAATCTATTCCATGAAATACTGGATGAAAACTTTCCAAACCTAGACAGGTACTCAAATATCCAGACCTAGGAAATACAAAGGACCCCCACATAGAATCAAACCGAGATCTTCTCCAAGGCACATCATAGTCAGATTGAATACAACCACAAACAAAGATAAGATACTAAATTTGGCAAGAGAGAAATGTCAAATTACTTTTAAAGGATACCCCATGTGGCCGATGTCAGAATTCTTACTGGAAACAATGCAAGCAAGGAAAGAATGAGAAAATAAAATTCAAAGTGTTAAGTGAAAAACAATTTCAACCAAAAATATACCTAGCAAGATTTTCTTTCATGTGGGAAGAGAAGATAAAACATTCTCAGATAAACAAAACCTGAAAGAATTTACCAACACTGGACCAGCTCTCAAAAAAGTACTGAAGAGAGTGAAATACCAGGAAAACTAAAGTCAGACACACAGAAATAAGAATACAAAAAGCAACCAAGAGAATAACCAACTTCATGGTAAGGACAAGTCTAGAAAGATAAGTAATAACTTTGAATGTTAACTGCCAGATTTTAAATGGAAGGACCACAATAACACTGCAAATTCAATAGAATAGAGATTAATTTCAGGAGACGGAACTGGTGAAATAGAATTTTTACAACTTTTGACTAAAACATTACTGAATATGCTTTGTTTTACAGACTTAAGGATTATTGTTTTCTCTTGAACTATTGATAGGTTTATCTACCTACTGTTTGAAATGAATCCTAACCTTGTTCCTGGCTTTAAGTCTTAAGCAAATTTCTCTTAATGTTTTTTGATTTTGATCTATTAAATCTTAAACTGTTTTTCTTGAAATAAAAATATGCATTAAAATAACTATTTAATAATTGCAGTAATCTATTTAGCCCCAGCTAAGTGTACTTTATAGTATGTTCATTCTACTAACTGAGGTTTATGCCTAAAATCAGACATGTATTCACGGATATGTATATATCAGCTCTACTTGCTATTGAAAGCATTTAGATTAATCATGATCTTTAGTGAATCAATAAAATGCGAAAAAAAAAGCATGGAAAACAATTGTAGATACCAGAGACAGTGTGGGAGAATGGTGGGAAATGGTAGGGGGTGAGAGGTAGGTAATCAAGGGGAATGGAAAGCAAAATTTATAAAAACACAAGTGAGTCAATTACATGTGAAAAAAAGGGGGGCATAGCATTTAGATTAATCATGATCTTTAGTGAATCAATAAAATGCGAAAAAAAAAGCATGGAAAACAATTGTAGATACCAGAGACAGTGTGGGAGAATGGTGGGAAATGGTAGGGGGTGAGAGGTAGGTAATCAAGGGGAATGGAAAGCAAAATTTATAAAAACACAAGTGAGTCAATTACATGTGAAAAAAAGGGGGGCATAGAAAGCAATTGTAGATACCAGAGACAGTGTATCTAAGAGTGGGAAATGGCAGAGGTGAGAAAGAGAGAATCGGGGGGGGGGGGGTTAAAGCAAAATGTATAAGAAATAAGAAATGGAAAATTATTTGTTGACGTGTTATTTGATAACACATATGGGAATATTCTTGATTAAGCCAACATACAGTGTATTTGGGATGGAAAATCTCACTTTGTATACTGTATTGATGTACAGTGAATGAATATAAATAAATAAATTTAAAATACTTGTTTTTAAAAAATGAACTTTCTGACTGGTGTATTATGGGAGATTATAAATCCCCACGGTGTAAAGTTACTTTTTATTTTTGTTACTTGTTGTCAAAAGGATCTTAACTGGTAATGATTACATGGTATGATAGAATACATACTACAAAACTTATATCAGAGGGATTTGGCCATCTTAACTGGGTTTTCTTTTTTTTTCCATAGGGTATATAGGCTCTCAGGAGAGAGCTAATGAGAGACAGAGAAAGGGAAAGTGAGAAATCACCCCCTAGTGGGGATGGCCACATGGCAATCCCTTCTCCTTCATTCTCTTCTCAGGATTTGGTGCATGCACACACATGTGCCTAGTATGATTTTCAAGCCACTAGGGCCAGACCCAAACTGTGGTCAATCATGTGGGAGTCCAGCATCCCAACTACCATTTCACCTGCTGATCCCCCCTTTCAATTTTTAAGTATGTCTTTACTTTGAAAACAGATGTAGCTCTGAAAAGCTGTGTTAATAAAATTTTTGTAAAATTAGCATTTTTCTATATTGAATTTCAATGAATACAGCTTTAGTTTTGGATTGATCTTCAGTTGTATATTAAATTTATTTTCTCTATGTTATTCTTCTTATAGTGATAAGAACACAGATTTTTACAGTAAGACTTCTAGCAACTCTGTCACTTATAAGCTAGATACTACAGACATATTACTTTACCTCTCTGTACCTGAGATAAATTTTTTAACATGCAAAATTGTAGTAATATAGTTCTCACCAGATGGGGTTTTGTAAGAATTAATACAAACAAAGCACTTAAAAAGGGTTGGCATGAATATATACATATCTTTGTTGTTAATTTTATCATTCTTTTTTTTAAAGAATTATTTTATTTAACTTTATTTAAATTTAACCAGAGAGGGAGAGAGAGAGAAAGAGAGAGAGAGAGAATGTGAGAGCGAGAGGCAAAGTAAGAAAGCAAACCACCATGTTCGGGACCCAAACTGCAGTCAGTCATGTGGGAGTCCTGCGCATGTCACCTGCTAGCCCCTATTTTCACTATTCTTATCTCCAGGTCTTTCTAATTTATCTCTAACTTCTATCAAGTTCTGAGATGTAATTCATTTTTCAATTTTGTAAGTCTGTATTTTGTTTAAAAAATGACCACAGGGTTGATATTTGAAGTTGGGTAATTTGTACAGATATGCCATTATACTAATCTATGTGTGCATATGTATAAATTTTCAATAGTAAAAAGCTTAAAGGAGGCATGTCTTCTCTGTCATAAGTTCAAGCATATATTCTTCTCAGAGTGCAATATTTTATTCAAATAAAAAGCAAAACAATGCATTTCATTTATCAGAACAACTTCAATTGCCTTTTTGATATATGCATGAAAAGATCACACAAATTCAGAGCATTTTAGACAAACAAACAAACAAAACAATCACAAGAATATTACTTAACACCAAAACCTTAAAGTTCATCCAAGAAATTCTATGAGGTGTTCTGGAAGCAGATGAACAGCTAGTACCAGTGGTTTGTTTAAATATAATGGTGTAGAGCAGACCATCTAGAAGAAGCTCTACTTACTCTAAGTAAACAAGCAGATACTGGTTCATGTGAAACATTATTCTGTTAAATCACACAAAGCTCAGAACAAGGACAACAAAAATTGGTTGACAGTGATCCATCCTTTGTTTTGTTATGTTTTGGAGGCCCAAATAGTCTTACTAAATATACAAGGTATGCTACATATATTGAAAGACTCCTGGCAGCAGGCTGTTTCAGTCATTGAGTTGGTCACACACTGGATATTCTTTTTTGATTAATGTGCTATCAACTGAACTATGATTAAATAAACTATGTAGCTAAACAACTTAATGGGTAAAAGTAGGGTCTGAACACATTCTCTCCCCCTCCCCAACCACACACAGATATTTTGACAAAAGAGAACTTAAGATGCCTTCTATGGCATAGGTCTTATTGACTGACTAGGTTTCCTTTACATATTTTCATTTGCCAAATTCATGTGAATACTCACAAGTCTGAGCTATTAGGGTGTGTTAAGGATTGGATAACTTAGTAAAGCAGTAACCATGCTCATAAGATAAAAGTACTCAATATGTTTAAAATGTGCTGATATAAAAACCTCTAATGCTACATTAGGAGATCATCTGTCCACTTTCTGTAGCCTGACAAGTAAAAAGTCTTTGGGGAAAGTTGGTAGGGTGGTAGTCAAGGCAGCTGGTTTCACATGGCCGACAGCGCTGTTCAAGTCCTGAACCTGGCAGCTTGAAAAACACACTGGACATGTATGCGTGTGTGCCTGAAATCCCAAGAGGAGAATGGAGGAGAAGGGATTGTGGCATGGTCATCTTCTCTCTCTCTCACTCTCACTCTCTCACTCTCTCTCTGTGGTAAGCACACATACCAGACAGCAAACTAAA
>NW_006198396.1:417171-421361 GCF_000334495.1 Tupaia belangeri chinensis | reverse complement strand
AGAAATGGAAAATTATTTGCTGACAATAACATGTTTGTTGATGTGCTTGATTGAGACAATATACAGTGTACTCTGGATGGAAAATCTCATTTTGTATGCTGTAATGATGTACAGTGAATGAATGTGAATAAATAAATTGAAATAAAAAAAGAAATATTTCATGTTGAACAAATTCTTTTTATAAGCCAAATGATATATAGTGATTGAATGCTTAAAAATATAATGAGGATAGTAATAATAATAATCAGAAAAGAATGATAAAAAGCTATTTGATGATGAAGATATAGATAGTAATGTCTCTGTCTTGACTGATGTACATGGTATTCCTGTTGGGAAAAGAAATATAATACACTGTAAAGATATATGTGATTCAATGTAATATAAACAAGATTACGATAATAAATTAAATTAAATAAAAAAACAATTTGTCAATGTGTCTTTAATTCATTTTACAGAAGAATTAATTCTACAATCCAAGTGAGAAAAGGAGAAAATATCCCATGTCAGTCATTCAACTTCTTTTTGAATGTTTATGTATATACACGGTCATAGGAATAGTTATGATGTATTTTTGCACAGAAAAACTACATCATGACTTTTCTAAAAATCATACACACACACACACACACACACACACACACACACACACATGTTGTTTTACTCTAGTAATAGTTTAAGGGTTCAGACAAGTTATATTTTAGATGCTTTGTTAAGTTATTCAGTCTCCTGGCTCTTGGTTAATTTCAAAGATATTTTCTCTGGCTAATTCACTACAGAGAAGTTGGGTACCATATGCTTTATTGGCCTGCTCTCTAGCCTAGGCCTGTGGTTTCTTTCAATATATTTAAAACAGAACTCTATTCCTGGGACACTTAGATTAACAAATACTCTGGGAATAAAACTCCTTCAGAACAACAACAACAAAAAATCAGCTCTGTTTCAAACAAGTACCACTATATGAGCTACATAAAGCAGCACTAATATGCTTCATAGTTGAGCACAGTTGCTAAGCTACACATTTGTGGGGCCACACAAGACCAAAATAACTTCTGGGCAAGGCTCATTAACACATCCCCTCCCTTTAGTCCAAGTCTCCTTAGTAGCTGTTTAATATTTTCTAGAATATATAATGTTATTTGGGTGCACACAATTGATGACAAACAATACAGTTCAGAGCCAAAAAAAATCACATTTTGTTTATAACTAACTCTCTTATAGTCCATCTTCCAGCAACTCTACCTTCATCTTGGTGGCACTCCTCATGTACAGACCTCTTTCCTCATGAAGAAAAAAAATATATATATAAAGTCCTGAGACTAGATTTCCATATCCCTAATCACCCCAGTATGCATTTAGCTTTCTTGGTGAAAAATAAGCCAGGGGCTGACTTGGCTATAACTGCTTCTAAGAACAAAGTAAGCATTGTAGATTCTTTCAAGATTTAGCACCTGCCTGATCCCCAGAAGTTTGTCCAGCATGTCTTATTCCTCCAAACTCTCTCTTCATACCCTCTTGACATACAAACTTAATTTTCTCCTCTCCATACTATATTTGAAGATATATATTATACATGTTTTGAGTCACCATGTTTATTAGTACTTGATATTTTAACATCCTACCTACTTTTCCTGTATTTTTACTATTTTCCATGAAGCATTTTTTTTTTGAAAGAAAGATTTTTGCTATAGGGTGTGTGTGCTCACTGGAGAGACAAGAAGGACAGACAGAAAGCAAAAAATCACCCCCCAAGGGGATGGTCATGCTACAATCCCTTTTCCTCCATTCTCCTCTTGGGACGCGCACACACACACACACACACACACCCACCGTGAGTTTCAAACCCCTAGGTCCAGGACTCAAACTGTGGTCAGCCATGTAGGAATCCAGTGATGTAACCATTATACCATCTGCTGGTCCCACCATGAAACTTTTGAGGTTAATATATGATAATAAATTGTCTTTTCTTTTTAATAATGGAATTTCTAACAGATGTAATTGTGAATCTAGGAGACTGGCCACATGCTTTGTTTTGAAGTGACTACGGGTTTCTGTAGAAGCCACATAGGAGAGTCATACAAAGTAATAAACTAGAGAATTCTAATTAACAAACTTCACTAAGATATTTAAAACAAAATTAACTTCAACTTTATAAGAATACCTGTATAATACCAGCTGACAAACATTCTCTATAAAGAGCCAGTTAGTAAATGTTCTGGGCTTTGTACTTCACACAGTCTTTGTTGTAACTATTCAACTCTGTAGTTGTAGTACAAAAAGAACCATAGACAATATCTACATGAATCAGTATAATGGTATTCCAATAAAATTTTATTAACAGATGATAACAAGTGCTGGTGAGATTGTGGAGAAAATGGAACTCTTAGAAGTTGCTGGTGGTAACATAAAATGATACAGGCAGTTTGGATTACAATCTAGCAGTTTCCCAAAGGTTAAAAAGACTTACAGTAATTGTACTCCTAGATATATACATGAGAGAAATTAATATATAATGTCCATATGAAAACCTGTATATGAATATTTACAAAAGCATTATTAATGATAGCAAAAAGAGGGAAACAATTAAGTACTGATACATGCAACATAGATAAGCCATGTAAACACTGTATAAGCACAAATTATTGTGCATTATATGATTCTATTAACAATAAATGTCTATCATTGGTAAATCCACACAGATAGAAAGTAGAATAGTGGTTGCCAGGGACTAGGGGCATTAGATTAAAAAATGGGAGTGATTGCTGATGGGAACAGGGTTTCTCGTCGGGGTAATGAAATGTTTCAAAATTGATTGTGGTAATGGTTGCACAACTCTGTAAGTCAAAAAACATTGAACTGTACAATTTAAATGGTTGAATTGTATGATATGTGAATTATATCTCAATGAAGCTGTCATTAAAAACATTTATTGACCCAACCTAGAAGGTATAATCCATAAAACATCGAAATGTAATGCTAGAAGCCACACAGACTGTGGGTTCAATATATGACACAGTCAATCTGAATATCCTAGGCCCAAAATCCTGATGACCTGGAGGGATGAAGGAAGGGAATGACAGTGTGACCAGATCTTGTCAAGAGTGTTTCTCTCTCCCTCTCTCTCTCTCTCTTTATGTCTCTCACATGTATAGACACACACTATTATTATTACTATTATTAATTTAGTTTGTGATAGGGCCCATGTGCTTGCTGGAGAGAGATAAAGAGAAATAAAGAGAGAGGGAAAGTGAGAAATTATCCTCAAGGGGGAGGTGGCCATGCCACAATCCCTTCTCCTCTATTCTCCTCTCAGAGTTTTTGGACATGCATGCACACGCACCTGGCAAGTTTTTCAAGCCACCAGTCCAGAAATTAACCACATTGCCAACCACATGGGGTCCAGCTGCCTTAGCCTTCACATCACCTGTTAGCCCAAATAAAGTAAAATCTTTTCAAAAAAATGATCTACCAAACAGGCAGTGGATTGTATTTGGCCTGAGAGCCTCTGCTCTATAGGATAAGATCTATCAATCTTTATGATAAAGGACGTTGAACATTTTTATATGCTTTTTGGCTGTTTATATGTTTTCTTCTTTTTTAGAGAGATTTTTGCTATAGGTTGTGTGCACTTGCCAGAGAGACAGAGAGACAAAAAGCGAGAAATCCATGCCCCCCCCACCAGGTGGGATGGTCATGCTGCAATCCTTTCTCCCCCACTCTCCTCTCGGGATTGAGCACACACACATACGTGCCCTGCATGAGTTTTAAGCCACAAGGTCCAAGACTCGAACTGTGGTCAACTAATGGGAGTCCAGTGATGTAACCATTATGCCATCTGCTGGTCCCTGTTTGTATGTCTTCCTTAGAGAGTTGACTGTTCAGCTCATTTGCCCATCATTTAATTGGGTTGATCTTTTTCTTTTTTTCAGGTAAGCTACTCTTGGAGATATTATCTATAATATATGTATACAGCACCTACATATATATATAGGATTTCACCAGTATATGCTTTATTAATGTTTGTGTCTTTTAATATCAATGGTATCTAAAGGGGCTAAGGGTTAGGTACAGAATTTTTTTTACTAATAGACTGTAAGGTATAATAGCAGGGAGGCTGACTAGAGCAATGCACTTATACACACGTAGGTATACATATACCTATATAGTAATCTTTATAAATATTGTTATTAATA
>NW_006198396.1:416372-416976 GCF_000334495.1 Tupaia belangeri chinensis | reverse complement strand
ATGGTCATATCGATTGATGCAGAAAAAGCATTTGATAAGATACAACATCCCTTCATGATCAAGACTCTCAGAAAAATAGGCATAGAAGGGTCATTTCTCAACACAATAAAAGCTATCTATGAAAAACCCATAGTGAACATCATCCTCAATGGAGAGGAAGTCCTGGCCATTGCAGTCAGAAAAGAGGAAAAAATAAAAGGAATTTGAATAAGAAAAGAAGAGGTAAAACTCTATTTGCAGATGACATGATTGTATACATAGAAGACCCAATGGTTTCCATAAAAATATTTCTGGAAGTAATACATAAATACAGTGAAGTTGCAGGGTACAAAATTAATATCCAGAAATCTATAGCATTTCTGTATATGAACAACATGCAGACCGAGATAGAACTGAAAAAACTTGTTCCATTTACCATAGCCACAAAAAGTATAAGATACTTAGGGATAAATCTAACCAAAGAAATTAAAGACCTTCACAAGGAAAACTATGAGAGGTTAAAAAAGGAAATTGAAAATGACACAAAAAGTGGAAGGACATCCCATGTACCTTGATTGGAAAAATGAATACAATCAAAATGGCAATTCTACCCAAATTAATCTAC
>NW_006198396.1:403180-415284 GCF_000334495.1 Tupaia belangeri chinensis | reverse complement strand
GGCACAAAGAGGTGTGGTATTATCTGTTGAAGATATTTTGTAGTTTTATCAACAGTACTAGGGAGAAATGTGCACCTGTTGAAATATCCATTTTGTAAGACAAATAATAATGTGATTGAATGTATGGAAGAAAATGAAATAAAAAAGTTAATTAAAAAATTTGTTTCTGCATTTATCTTTGTTAAATATTCTATCATTTTTTCTTTTTTTGAGAGAGGTTTTTTTGCTATAGGGCGCGTGCACTCACCAGAGAGACAGAGAGAGACGGAGAGACAGAAAGCGAGAAGTCACCCCCCAGGGGGGATGGCCACGCTGCAATCCCTTCTCTTCCATTCTCCTCTCGGGATCTTGGGCACGCACGCACACAGGCCCGGCATGAGTTTTAAGTCACCAGGTCCGCGGTTGACTATGTGGGATTTCAGCGACATAGCCATTACACTAACTGCTGGTCCCTATCATTTCTTATACATTCAATCACTGTATATCACTTTAGCATGCAGAATGAATTTTCCCAGCATGAATACATTGTATATTAGTCCAGTCAAAGATACTATCATACATGTTATGGTAAACCAATAATTTTCCATTTTGTTTCACTTCTTTCTTTTCCCTCTTGATTCCATTCCTCTCACCCTACCTCATTTCCTATCCTTCTCCCCCACTGTCTCTAGTATACACAATTGCTCCTACATGCTTTTATATCAGTTTCTGCCATGGAGTGCAGACATTCAGTATATATTGATTGGAGATATACAATACCTCTCTCTCATAGTCTGCTTTATTTCATTTAGCAGTAAAACTTCCATATTTGTCCACTTCATACCAAATCCCAGGGTGTCTTTTTTATGGCTGAATAGTATTCTGAAGTGAATATCACACTCTTTGAATACATTGATCTGTTCCTGAACATTTGGATTGGCTCCATGTCCTAGCAATAGTTAATAATGCAACAATAAACATGGATGTGCAAGTGTTTTTTTTTAACTGAGTGTCTTCCTAGCCTTTGAATAGAAACCCAGGAGTGGAACTGTTGGATCATGTGTTAGTTCTATCTATAGGTCTTTGAGGAACCTCCATATTATTCTCCACAGTGGCTGTACTAATTTACAGTCCCTTCAGGAGTGTAAGAGATATCCTTTTTCTTCTTTTTTAAACATTTATTTATTACATGTATTTATTTGTTGCATTTGTCAAGTTTCTGGGTCTAGGACTTGAACCATAGTCAGCCATGTGGGAGTTCAGTGCCTTAACTACCATGCCACCTGATGGCCCCAGGGACTTCCCTTTTCAACACAGCCTGCTCACACTTATCATTTTTAATTTTTTTAATCTTAGCCATTCTGACTGGGGTTAGGTGACATCTCATTGTAATTTTGATGTGCATCTCCCTTACAATAAATGATGTTGAGCATTTTTTCATACACCATATGCTTTTTAGCTGTTTGTATGTTATCTTTAGAGTGTTGCCCGTTCACCTCATTTGCTCATCTCTTAATTGGGTTGATCTTCTTCTTCTTCTTTTTTTTTTTTCTTTTTTCTTTTTTAGGTGAGCTACTCGAGTTTCCTATATATTCTGGTTATCAGTCCTGTATCTGAGACATAGTTTTCAAATATATGTTCAACACAGCCTGCTCACACTTATCATTTTTAATTTTTTTAATCTTAGCCATTCTGACTGGGGTTAGGTGACATCTCATTGTAATTTTGATGTGCATCTCCCTTACAATAAATGATGTTGAGCATTTTTTCATACACCATATGCTTTTTAGCTGTTTGTATGTTATCTTTAGAGTGTTGCCCGTTCACCTCATTTGCTCATCTCTTAATTGGGTTGATCTTCTTCTTCTTCTTTTTTTTTTTTTTTGCTACACAGAAGCTTTTCAACGTGATATGATCCCAATTGTCTATTTTTGTGATTACTGCCTAAATTTTGGGGGTCTTATTTAAGAAGTCTTTGCTTGCTCCGATGTCTCCAAGAGTCAACTGTGTTATCCACCAGTAGTTTCATAGTTTGATGTCTTATCTTTAGATCTTTCATCTATTTTAAGTTGATTTGTTATAATGGTGAGAGATAGGGTTCCAATTTCTTCTGTCTGCAGGTAGATACCCAGCTTTTACAGTACCATTTGCTGAAGAGATTTTCTTTTCCCCACTGGACTGAATGGTGCCCTTTGTCAAAGATCAGTTAGTTGGCTGTACGTTTTGGGGTTTATGTCTGGGGTCTGTATTCTGTTCCATTGGTCCTCATGCCTATTTTGTGTCATTACCATGTTCATTTAATTATCATGGCTTTGTAATTATTTTGGGATCAGAGAGTGATCCCTACTCCACTCTTCTTGCATAGGATTGCTTTGGCAATATGGGGTCTTTTATGATTTCAGACAAATTCTATGATTGTTTTTTCCAAATTCTGCGAAGACTATCTCTGGTAAATTGATAGGGATTGCTTTAAATTTTTATATTAATTTGGGTAGACTTGGCATTTTGATTGCATTAATTCCTCCAATCCAGGAACATGGAATGTCCTTCCACGCTTTTGTGTTTTATTCTTTTTTTTTTTTTTTAGTTTTTCATAATTTTCCTTAGAGATGTCTTTGCCTTCACTGATTAGTTGTTTTTTTTCACTTTTTAAAAACTTTATTTATTATCATAATCATGTTTATATTACATTGAATCACATATAACTTTATAGTGTATTATATTTCTTTTATTAGAAGTAATACCACACATCTTAAATCAATACAGAGACAATAAAATCCCCATCTTCATCATCCTTCTCTGATTAGATTTATTCCTAGGTATCTTATACTGTTTCTGGTTATTGTAAATGGGATTGCTTTCCTCAGTTCTACCTCAATCTGCTTCTTTTGCATGAATGGAAATGTTATAGATTTTTGTATTTTGATTCTGTATCCTGCTACTTTACCGTATCCATTTACCACTTTCAGGAGTGTTTTTGTGAATTCTTTGGAATATTCTATGTATATAATTATGTCATCTGCAAAGAGAGATCATTTCACTTCTTCTTTCCATATTTGAATGTCTTTTATTTTATTCTCGTTTGATTGCATTCACTAGGACTTCCAGTACTATACTGAAAAGGAGTGGAGAATGTGGGCAACCTTGTCCAGTTCCAGGTTTTAGTGGAAAGAATGCTTTTCCCCATACAATATAATGTTAACTATGGGTTTTTTATAGATAGCTTTTATTGTGTTGATAAATTCCTTTCAATGTCAATTCTGCTGAGCATCTTAATCATGAAGGGATGTTTATCAAATACTTCTTCTGTATCTACTAATATGATCATATGGTTTTATCCTTCTTTCTATTAATATGGTGCATTACATTTATGGTTTTGCAAATGCTGACCCATCCTTGCATCCCTAGAATAAAACCTACCTGGCCATGGTGTATAATCTTCTTAGTGTGTCATTGAATACGATTTGCTAATATCTTGAGAATTTTAGCATCTATATTCATCAGAGATATTTTTCTGTAGTTTTCCTTTTTTGTGACATCCTTGTCTGTTTAGGGGATGAGAGTGATGGAGGCTTCATGAAATGAATTTGGGAGGATTCCTTCCTTTTGGATTTCTGTAGAATCCAGAAGTGAAGCCATTGGGACTTGAGCTTTTCTTTTTTGGGTGGTTATTTATTCCTGATTCAATTTCATTGCTTGTCATGGGGCAATTCAGGCTTCCTGACTCGGTGTTGGTAGATTTTATGTATCCAGAAATTTGTCTAACTTATCCAAGTTTTCCTATTTGTTGGCATATAGTTGCTCATAATATTCTCTAATGATCTGTTATATTTCTATTACATCTGTTGTATTATTGGCTTTTTCATTGCAAATATGATTTATCTGATTCTTTTCTCTTTATTAGTCTATCTAATGGTGTGTCAATTTTGTTTATCTTCTCAAAGAGAAGACTTTTGGTTTCATTTATTTTCTATATAGTTTGTTTATCCTCTATTTCATTTATTTCTTCTCAAATCTTTATTATTTCTTTTCTCCTGGATTTTTGTAGTTGTTGTTGTTTGTAGTTGTTGTTGAGGAGTGTTGTTAGGCTGTATACTTGCCACCTTTCCATCTTTTACTTATGTACACCAATTGCTATGAATTTCCCTCTTGTGGTTGTTTCACTGTGTCACATAGGTTATGGAAACTCATGTACTTGTTATCAATGAATCTTTGATTTCAGTTTTAATTTCTTCAGTGGTCATTAAGACATTCAAGAGTAAATTGTTTAGATTCCATATGTTTGTGCATTTTTGAGTTTTTTCCTGAAATTAATTTTAAGTTTACTTTCGTCATACTCAGAGACGATCCTGGATATAGTTTCTGTGCCTTTGAATTTATAAAGGCACGTTTTGTGTGCCCTAGCATGTTGCAAATGTTTGAAATGGTTCCATGCGGGGGTGAGAACAATGAATATTTGCAGCTGCTGGGTGGAAAATCTATTAAGTGCATTTCACTATGGTGTCGTTTACATCCTGTATCTCTTTGCTTAATTTTTCTTTTTTGTCTAGATCATCTATCCAAAGGAAATAGTGGAGTACTGAGATTCCCAATGATTACTGTATTACAGTCTATTTCTCCTTTTAGATCTAGCAATCTTTCTTTCAATGCATTTGGGTGCTCCCAAGTTGCGTGTATAGATATTTACAAATATTCTACCTGCTTGGTGAATTGGCCCTATTAGTATTGTATAGTGTCCTTCTTTGTCTCTTTTTACAGTTTCTGTCTTAAATTCTATTTGATCTGATATCAGTATCGTGACTCCAGCCCTTTTTTAAAATTTTCATTTGCATAGAATATTTTCTTACAGCCCTTCACTTTTAGTTTGTGTATGTATTTATCCCTGAGGTGCATTTCTTGTAGGCAGCAAATAGAGGGCTACTAGTGTTTTGTTTTGTTGTTTTCCATTCAGCAGCCAGTCTGTGTCTTTTTATTGGAGAACTCAATCCATTAACATTCAACATTATTATTTACATTTGTGGACTTATCCTTGCCATTATGTTAGCCATTTGCTTGGTTGTTTTTTATTCTCTTATTTCTGTTTCTCTTTCTTTAGCTATCCTGATATAGCACTCCCTTCAGTACTTCTGGAAGATCTGGTCTAGTACTGGTGAATTCTTTCAGTCTTTCTTTGTCTGAGAATGATTTTATTCTTTCTTTCCATCTGAAGAATGATCTTGCTGCGTATAGTATTCTTGCTTGAAATGGTTTTGGTTTTAGTGTTTTGAGTATGCCTTTCCATTATTTTCTTGCCTGCATTGTTTCAGTTGAGAGGTCTGATATTAGCCTAATAGGATAACCTTTGTAAGTGATTTGACATTTCTCTCTTGCCATTTTTAAAATCCTGTCTTTGTTTGTCATTTTTACCAATCTGGCTATGATTTGCTGTGGAGAGGATCTTCTTATGTTGATTCTATTTGGGGACATTTGTATTTCTTGGGTCTGGATATGTGAATGCGTCTCTAGATTTAGGATATTTTTGCAAAGAATTTATGTAATAGATCTTGTCTGATTTAGGTAATACCCTTGTCTGATTCTTCACCTTCTAAAATATCTATTATTTGGATATTTGGGTTTTTAATAATGTCTAGTGTTACCTGTAGATTGTCCTCATTTTAAAAATAATTAGTTTTTCACTTTTTTGGTGGTTTAATCTAAGTTAGAGGTTTTGTCTTCTAGAATAGAGATCCTGTCTTCTGTGTGTTCCAATCTGCTATTAATATGTTTGAGTGAGGTCTTGTTTTCCTGTATTGTCTTCATCTCTAGAATTTCTGATCGTATTTTTCTTTTTCTATTTTGAGAGATATTTGCAATAGGGCACATGTGCTCACTAGAAAGGCAGAGAGAAAGAAAGTGAGAAAACGTCCCTCAGGGGAAATGGTGATGTTGCAATCCCTTCTCTTCTATTCTCCTCTCAGGATTTTGGGCATACATACAAACACGCCTGATATAAGTTGCTTCTGGGTCAGGGACTTGAACTGTAGTTGGTCATGTGGGAGCTCAGCACTTTAACCACTACACCAGCTGTTTGCCCCAGTGGGACTGGTTTTTTTTTTATTTTATTTTTTTATGGTGTTCATCTCTTCCTTCAAATTCTGGAAAGACTTTTTCATCTCTGTTACCATGAATAGTCTGAATTCTTTTTCTGACATTCATTCCTTCTAATTCTTTTGTTCTGTCTATGGTCAAAGAGTTTTGTTCCCTTCAGGGAGAGACATTTCCTTGTTTCTTTCCACATTTCTTGTGCATCTGCACTGATTTCTTGTCATTTGATGAATTAGACACTTCTTCCTACTTTTCTGGTGATGATTCTGTAGTATTTGGGAGGAAGAAGAGCTCTACTTCTAAGATGTGTTCTTTGTTGATGGCCTTGTTCTCCAATCAGAGAAGGATGTATATAGCCAGTTTTAAGTGTTGGTTCCTTTCCCAGTCTCTTGGGACCAGGTACACCTGGGACTGAGCTAGAGAGATTCAGCTGGAGAAGGGAATTGTAGTCAGCATGACACTACAGTTAACTATGAAATCTCAAAATATTTCTAGGTAGGCAGAAGGCAGTGATGTCTGAGTCAGTTTTCTTTTCTCAGTTTGTTTCACTCAGTACTGTTGCTCCTTGCTCTGTGGCAGCAGGCTAAGGAAATTACAGACAGCAAAGGAATGTGGGAAGGGCCAATCCAGGATGTTCCTGGGGCAGCTGGAAGGCAGTGGAGGTCTGATGCAGTCTTTCTGCCTCAGTTGGTCTCACTCACTGCTGCTGCTCCTTGTTTCATGGTGCAGGCTCCAGGGATCATGGGAACAGTCAGTCCAGGATGTACCTGGGGCAGTTGGAAGGCAGTGAGGGGTCTGAGGTGGTCTTCCTAATTCAGTTTTTTCTCATTCACTCTTGTTTCTGCTTTTAAACCATGCATGCTAAAGAGAATGACAAACCCCTCAGAGAAAATCCTTTTGTCCCATATTTTATCAGCTCTTACTAGTCATAGTGTATTATGGCCATGTAAACCTTTTCTCCTACTTCACAATATACACTCACGTAACCACAATGACATTACAGAGAAACAAAAATTAACAGAAAGAGATGATTGAAGGTATTCATGCATTAGGTAGAGTAGAAGTCAGCAAACTAAGGCCAATAGGACAGCTTTTTTATTGTTTTGCTTGTTTGTTTAGGTGACATTCTATAACATGAAATTAACCATTTTAAATTGTACAATTTAGTGGCATTTAGTTTATTCATAATCTTATGCAACAATCAACTTTATCTGGCTGCAAAATATTTCCATCATTCCCAAAGGAGAGCTGAATACTCACTAAGCAGTCACTTTCCATTCCTACCTCCCCTTTCAGTCCTTAGAAACCACTAATTTACTTTTTGTCTTTATAGATTTGTTTATTCTGGATATTTCACATAAATAGAATCATATAATATGTGGCCTTTTGTGCCTGGCTTTTTTACTTGGCATGTTTTCTGAGGCTTATCCATGTCATAGTATGTTATCAGTGTTGTACTTCATTCTTTTTATCACTATATAAAGGTATATTTCTTTACACATGTATACCACAGTTTGGTAATTCATTAATCCAGTGATGGTCATTTTAGTTGTTACCATCTTTTGGCTATTGTGAATAATACTTTTAGGCACTTTTATGTACAAGTACTGTATTAGTTGGAATATCTGCTTTCAAATTCTTTTGGGTATATACTAAGATGTGGGAATTCCAAGCAATATGGTAATCTTGCGTTTAACTTTTTGAGGAACTTCCAAACTATTTTCCACAGTGGTTACACCACTTTACATTTCAACAAGCATTACATGAGAGTTCTAGTTTCTCTGAATCCTCAACAACATACTTTATTTTTTATTTTTCTTAAATTATACCCATTTTAGTGAGAAATAAAGTGATTTTGATTTGCATTTCCCAATGATTAATAATGATGAAGTTTTCATGTGGTTGGTGGCCATTTGTGTATATGCTTTGGAGAAATGTTGGCACCTCTTTCTCTTTCTTTCTTTCTTTTTCTTTTCCTTTTTCTTTTTCTCTTTCTTCTTCCTCTCTATTTCCTTCTTACTTCCTTCTTTCTTTCTTTCTTTCTTTCTTTCTTTCTTTCTTTCTTTCTAAAAATTTCCCAGAGGGCATGTGTTCTTATCAAAGAAAAATACAAGAAGAGACAACAAAAGTGAGAAAGCAGCCCCAATGGGGGATGGCCATATTGCAATCCCTTTTCCAGCATTTCTTCCTCCTTTGGAGATTTTGGGCACTCACACACATGTGGCCTGACATGTTTCTCAAGCTTTCAGGTCCAAGACTTGAACTGCCCAATTAGTCATGTGGGACCCAAGCATTTAGCCTCCACACTACTGGCTGGTCCCACCACCTGTTTTAATAAATACAGTTTTACTAGAACACAGCCGTGATAATTGATTTATGTACTCTCTGTGGCTAATTACATACTACAACAGCAGAGCTGAGTAGTTGTAACAGAAACCTATGACCCACAAAGCCCAAAATATTAAATCTTTTGCTCTTTACAGAAAATGTTTGCTAACCCCTGAGGTACTGGTTGGGCCAGAAAATTCCAGGAAGCATTTTTATTCTATCATTTTAAAGATTAATGAGCCATTCATTACTTTGCTCAATTTCATTATTAAAATCAGGGATAGAAATATTTAAGCTCAAATAGGATATTACCCTAACTGCAATTCAAAAGTAAAGGGAAATAACCAGATCTCTTATACCCTGTATGAAATATTCTGATTATTGTACTTAACATTTAGCATAAAAATCCAGGGAACCAGCAGTTAGTGTAATGGCTATGTCGCTGGGCTCCCACGTAGTTGACTGCGGTTCGTGTCCCAGACGCTTGGCTTAAAACCCACGCTGGGCGCGTGTGCATGCGTGCCCAAGATCCCGAGAGGAGAATGGAGGAGAAGGGATTGCGGCGTGGCCATCTCCTCTGGGGGGTGACTTCTCGCTTTCTGTCTCTCTGTCTCTCTTTGTCTGTCTGGCGAGCGCACGTGCCCTATAGTAAAAAACCTCTCAAAAAAAAAAAAAAAAAGAAAAAAAGAAAAAAAAATCCAATGAACCACTCATTAGTCAAAAAATCATATGATATCATCATGGCTCACCACAAGAAGTTTTAGGTTTATTTAGCAAGTGCTTCAAGAAAGGCAAAAGTCAAAACTGCCTAAATAGATTATGGAGGAGACAATTAACAAGTAGTTCTTGGCATTGAGGTCATAAATTTCAAATAACTATTTATCACTGTTTTAGAGTCCAGCTCATCTTTTGCCTTCAGTTACTTTTTTTTCTTAATATTTACTAGGAACCAATAGTAAAACCATATTTTTCTTCATTTAACTATAGTATAAAGATTCTTGCTTTGGCTCACCAACTTGAATTCAAATATTTAATGAAGACTCAGATATATTTAGGGGCCTTTGACTTGTCAGCATTTCTAAAATTCCTGAATATTAACTATTTTAAAAAAAGGTTTTTGCCATAGTGTGTGTGAGTGTGTGTGTGTGTGTGTTTGCTGGAAAGAGACAGAAAGGGACAGTAAGAGAAAAAATAAGAAATCATCCCCCAGGGGAAATGGCCATGTCACAATCCTTTCTCCTTCATTCTGCCAAAATTTTGAGCATGCACACTTGTGGGCTGGGCATGATTTTCAAGCTGCTAGATCTGGGACTTGAATCATGATCGGCCACATGGGATTCCAGCATCTTAACCACTACTCCATCTGCTGACCCCACAAGCATATTAACTTATTTTTTTCGTATTACACTGCTATAATCAATGAAAATATCATTGGGGAAAACTTATACATTCAAAATTATACAAGAGATTTGAATTAAAAGATAAACCTCAGAGAGTCAACTAGATATGGCCATTATATAGACCTGACACAAATAGAAATTTAGACTTTGTTACCAAAAAACAGCAATGTCTCTTATGAAATGAATCATAAATCACTCAAAGAAGATCTACCTAACAATAATACTTGTCTACTGTAGACACATGTAAAATTCATTCTGTAAACATGAAAAGATATATTTGTTTTCATATACTGCATATTCCACATCTACATGCATTTCTAACAAATCTTTCTGAAATAATTAAATTTATCATATTTTGTAATTTATTCATAAATTTATCATTTTAATAATTTTGCAGGCAATTTCACAAAACTTCTCTTTTCTTCATAAAACTAACAGAGCATCATGAGTAAAATAATGTACTCTAGCTTGGTTCATGGCTCTGGTCACATCACATGACATACAAAGAAGTGACTGGTTCACTAGACAATCAGAGTGAATAAGACGGAAAAGGATTGCCTCCCTACTCTGCCATTAGCCCCAGGCCCTGTGCAGAGCAGCAGTCAGTGAGAAAACTGAGGCCAGAGATTGTCCTGGGAACTCCACTGGCTCCCAGCTGTTCCAGGTGCCCAGATCCTCTTGCTTCTGCCTTCCCCCTCCACCAACAGCCCTGGATCCTGCTCACAGTGACAGCCGGAAAGAAGAACTGAGGCAGGAGACTGCTTTAGACCTCTAGGTGACTTTTGCTCACTCAGGAACACTTTCAGACTTTGTAGCTTTCTGAAGTGTGCATTGTGCAACCCCCACTTTCTTCCCCAGTTGAAATGCTGCAGCGTACTCCTGGATGCACCTGTTCTCAAGAAACTGTGAGGTCATTGGAATACTCAGTTTTAGAAAAACCGTGCAGGTGTCAGGGTGAGTGTCAGAGAGGCAGAGCTGCAGAGAGACTGTGGCTTGTCTCCTGCTGCACACCTTAGAATTTTCATAATTAATTCCAAGAAATTAGGAGTAAACACATAATCCATCAGATGACCAGAAACCAACACAGGGGCACAAGAAACATGAGAAGCCAAGAAAACATCTCTCTCCCAAGGGAAAAGAACAATTCCTTATCATCCACAGACAGTACAGTAGAACTCATGGAAATGGCAGATAAACAATTCAGAATATTTACTGTGAAAAACTAAATAAGATGCAAAAGAAGAGAGATGATGAACTCTAGGGGGTTAAAGAGAAAAGAAACAATGAACTTCAGGAGATGAAGACGTTCTTCTATGACTTGCAAAAAGAAACAGACACCATAAAAAAGAATCGGACAGAACTGTTAGAGATGAAGGCTATAATAAAGGAAATCAAAACCTCCCTCGAAAGTCTTCAAAGCAGATTAGATCATGTGGAAGATAAAATCTCAGATATAGAAGACAAAATCTCCAACTTAGGAAAAAATCACCAAAAAGAATGAAAAAATAACAACAAAAAAAAGAGGACAGTATACAAGAATACTAGGTAATTAAACACCCAAACATCTGAATAATTGGTATCCAAGAAGGTGAAGAAACTAATAAGGGTATTGAAAACTTATTCCATGAAATCCTGGAACAAAACTTTCCAAGTCTAGAGAAGCATTCAAACATCAGACCCAATATATACAAAGGACCCCTAATATAATCAACCCAAGAAGATCCTCTCCATAGCACATCATATCATAGCCAGATTGGCCAAAACCACAGATAAAGACAAGATACTAAAATTGGCAAGAGAGAAATGTCAAGTTACTTACAAAGGTTATCACATCAGGCTGACATCAGACCTCTCAGTGGAAACAATGCAAACAAGAAAAGGATGAGAAGATATATGCAAAGTATTAAAAGAAAAAAAATTCAACCAACATTACTATACCTGGCAAGATTGTTCCTTCAGATGGGAAGAAAAGATAAAAACTCTCAGATAAACAAAACCTGACAGAATTTACCAACACCAGACCAGCCATTCAAGAAGTTCTGAAGGGAATGCTATACTAGGAAAACTAAAAAGAGACAGGCAGAATAAGATTTAAAAAAATGTCAACTTAATGGTAGGGACAAGTCCAGAAATACTGATAATAATGTTGGATGTTAATAAATTCTCCAATTAACAGACACAGATTGTCTGAATGGGTAAGTTAACAAAAACCCTTTTTCTGTTTCCTACAAGAAATGCAAGTCATGCAGGACCAGCAGTTAGCATAATGGCTATGTCGCTGGACTCCCACGTAGTCGACCATGGTTCGCGTCC
>NW_006198396.1:402077-402973 GCF_000334495.1 Tupaia belangeri chinensis | reverse complement strand
AAGTCATAGATAAAGACATACATAAACTAAAAGTGATGGGCTGGAAGAAAGTATTCATTGCAAATGGAAATCAAAGAAAGGGCTGGAGTCATGACATTGATTTCAGACAAAATAGGCTTTAAGACAAAAACTGTAAGAAGAGACAAGGAAGGGCATTATATAGTAGTTAAAGGGCTAGTTCATCAAGAAGATATAATGCTTATGAATTTCTATATACTCAACTCAGATCTAAGAAGAGAGACTGCAACACACTAATTGCTGGTGATCTCAACACCCCACTATCTCCTTTAGACAGACCATTGAGACAAAAAATAAGTAAAGAAATACAGGATTTAAACAATACTATAAATCACATGGACTTGACAAACATCTATAGAACCTTCCACACCAAACCACAAAATGTACATTTTTCTCACCCCCAATGGAACCTTTGCGAAGATTGAACACATGACAGGGCACAAAACAAGCCTTTACAGATTCAAAGGCACAGAAACTATATCCAGCATCTTCTCTGACCATGATGAAACTAAACTTGATATTAATTTCAGAAAAAGATCAAAAACCACAAATACATGGAAACTAAACAACCAACTCCTGAATGTCTTCACAACTACTAAAGAAATTAAGACTGAAATCAAAAGATCCATTGAAAGCAATAATAATGAGTACACAAGTTTCCATAATCTATGGGACACAGCAAAAGCAGTCATAAGAGGGAATTTCATAGTGATATAATAAAAAGATGGAGGGACCAGCAGTTAGCACAATGGCTATGTCACTGGACTCCCACGCAGTCGACCGCAGTTCGCGTCCCAGACCCGGTGGCTTAAAACTCACGCCGGGCGCATGTGCATGCGTGCCCAAGATCCCGAGAGAAGAATGGAGGAGAAGGGATT
>NW_006198396.1:374873-402000 GCF_000334495.1 Tupaia belangeri chinensis | reverse complement strand
GGGGGCCTTGTCCATAGCGAAAAAATCTCCAAAAAAAAAAAAAAGATGGAAAGGTGGCAAATGGACAATCTAACATTATGCCTCAGGGAACTGGAAAAACAACAACAAAAAATACATAAATAATGCCAGGAGAAAAGAAATAATAAAGATTCGAGCAGAAATAAATGAAGAGAAAATAAATGATCTATACAGAAAATAAATGAAAGCAAAAGCTGGTTCTTTGAAAAATAAACAAAATTGGCACTCCTTTAGCTAGACTAATTAATAATAGCGAAAGGAAAAAAATATAAACCAAATTCACAATGAAACAGGCAAAATTACAACAGATATTGTAGAAATACAAAACATCATTAGAGGATACTGTGAGCTACTATATGCCAACAAACAGGAAAACATGAATGAGATGGACAAATTCCTGGATATATATGGTCTAGAGAACATAAACATTAATCCAGAGGACATAAAAAGCCCAAATAGACTCATAACAAGCAAAAAGATTGAATTAGTTATAAATAACCTCTCAACAAAGGAAAGCCCAGGTCTTGATGGCTTCACTTCTGAATTCTACAAAACTTTTAAAGAAGATTTAATCCCCATTCTACTCAAATTATTTCTTTGTTTAAAAAGAATTATTTTATTTAACTTTATTTATTTATTTATTTATTTATTTTAATTTGACCAGAGAAGGCAAGCTGCTAGTTCCAGGACTTGAACCATAGTTGGCCATGTGGGTGTCCAGCGCCCTTAACCACTATGCCACTTGCTGACCCCAAATTATTTTTAGAGATGCAAAAAGACAGAACCTTCACAAATTCATTTTTATATTATTTATTTTATTTCAATTTAGCCAGAATGGGACATAGTAAGAAAGAGAGAAATTGAGACAGAGAGAGAGAGAGGGAAAGTGAGAAAACAAACCACCAGTTACGGCACTTGAACCATGGTCGGTCATCTGGGAGTCTAGTGCTCTTAACCACAACTCCACCAGTGGGCTTCCCAAATTTATTTTATGAAGGCTCCACCACTCTCATCTCCAAAACAGACAAGGCCATGACAAACAAGTACAACTAACAACCAATATCTCTGATGAATATAGATGCAAAAATTCTTAACAAGATACTAACAAATTGTATCCAACGACATAAAAAAGATTATACATCACAACCAGGTAGGCTTTATTCCAGGGAATCAAGGGTTATTCAACACACACAAAACCATATGTAATACACCTTATTAACAGAAAGAAAGATAAAAATCGTATGATCATATCAATTGATGCAGAAAAACATTTGATAAAATACAATCCTTTCATGATTAAGACTCTCAGCAAAATTGACATAGAAGGGTCATTTCTCAAGACAATAAAAGTCATCTATGAAAAACCCACAGATAACATCGTACTGAATGGGAAAAAGTTGAAATTTTTTCCACTGAAAACTGCAAGAAGACGAGGGTGTCCACTTACTCCACTCCTCCTCAATATAGTGCTGTAAATCCTAATCAAAGCATCAGAAAAGCAAATTCAAATAGGGAAGGAAGTATGATTGTATACACAGAAGACCCAAAGGTATTCACGAAAAACTCCTATAAGTAATAAATTAATGAAGTGGCAGGATACAAAATCAACACACAAACATCTATAGCATTTCTATATGTGAACAAGTAGACCAAGATAGAACTGAGGAAAGTAATTCCATTCACCATAGCCACAAAAAGTATAAGATACCTAGGAATAAATCAAACCAAACAAGTTAAAGCCCTCCACAAGGGAAACTATGAGAAACTAAAAAAAGAAATTGAAAATGACACAAAAAAGTGGAAGGACATCCCATGTTCCTGGATTGGAAGAATTAATATGATCAAAATGGAAATTCTACCCAAATTAATCTACATATTTAATGCAATCCCAATCAAATTACCAGAGACATTCTTCACAGATCTAGAAAAGACAATCATAGAATTTGTCGGGAATCATAAAAGACTCTGTACTGCCAAAGAAATCCTGTCCAAGAAGAGTAGGAGGCATCTCACTTCCTGAGCCCAAAATACATTACAAAGCTGTGATAATCAATACAGTATGGTATTAGCACCATGGAACGTGGAGCAATGGAACAGAATAGGTACCTCAGAAATAAACCCCAAAGCCTATAGCCAGCTGATCTTTGACAAAGGACAACATTCAGTTCAGTGGGAAAAAGTTTTCTTTAGCCAATGGTGCTGGAAAAACTGGGAATCCACCTGTAGAAAGATGAAACTGGGCTAGTATCTCTCACCATTAACAAAAATCAATCTCAAAGTGGATCAACGATCTAAACCTATGACCTCAAACTATGAAACTACTGGAGGAAAACACTAGGAAAATTCTGAGAGACGGGTGTAGGCAAAAACTTTTTAAATAAGACTCCCAAAATACAGGTAATCACCCCAAGAATAGACAGGTGGGATTTCATCAGATTAAGAACTTTTGAATAAGCAAGACACAGTAATTAGCATAAGTCAACAAGCTTCAGAATGGGAGAATATTTTTGTAAACTATGCCTCAAATAACCAGGGACTGATAACCAGAATACACGAGGAACTCAAGTGGCTTTACAGGAAAAAGAATTATCAACCCAATTAAAATATGGGAGAATGAGCTGAAAAGACAACTCTCTAAGAGAGACATATGAATAGCCAAATAGCACATGAAAAAATGCTCAACATTCTTTGTCATAAGGGAGTTGCAGATCAAAACCAGAATGAGATACCAGCTAACCCCAGTCAGAATGGCAAAGATTAAAAAACAAAAAATGATAAGTGCTGGTGAAACTGTGGTGAAAAGGGAACTCTCCTACACTGTTTGTGGGAATGTAGGTTGGTCCAGCCAATGTGGAGAACAATACAGAGGCTCTTCAAAGATCTACAAATAGAGCTACCATATTATCCCACAATTTCATTCCTGGTTATCTACCCAAAGGATAGGAGAATGCTCACTCAGAAAAGTGCTTACACATCTATGTTTACTGTGACATTATTCAAAATTGCTAAGCCATGGAACCAACCCTATTGTCCATAAATAAATGAATGAACTAAAATAGTATGACAATATAATCTATGGAATACTACTCAGCCATAAAAACCAACAAGATCCTGACATTTGATAGAACTAGATGAATATGGAAGATTTACTGCTAAGTAAAGCTAGCTAAGCTAAGAAAAAGAGACATTGTATACCTCCACTTAATAAAGTACTGACTGTCCATACTCTATGACAGAAACTTAAAGATTAGAGGATATAAAAGCATGGAAAAGGTTATAGATAATGGAGACAGTGTGGGAAGAATGTGGGAGAAGAGGGAGAATGTGAGGAAAGGAATCAAGAGCAAAAATAGAGAGGCAAGACATTTATGGAATACAGAAATGGATGATTATCTGTTGATGACAACATGTATAGTATCTTCAACTGGACTGGTGTGAAGTGTATTCAGGTTGGGTAAATTTACTTTAAAAGCTAAGTGATATATAATGATTACATGTAGAAAATAAATTAAAATTTAATAAAAGATTAGAAAGGACTATCAGGAAGACTAAACAAATAAATTCTGCAAACTATTACTTATCTAGAAGATAACTGAATAGTATTTTATTCACAAAGTGGTTATGAAACACACAAGTTAGCTGTATTAAATTAACTGGTGGTAATTCCTTATTCTCAAATGACAAACTATATATAATTTCATTAATTGGGTTCCTTGAGAATTTTAAAGAAAAGCAGGTAAAAATCAAAACCAAAATTATCCCTCATAAAGATACAAATTTCCACGATTTACTGCCACTCTATCAATGGGTTGAGGAACTGTCAACAAAATACCCACCCATCCCCCACATTCATTACTGATCTCCATAGAAGCACAAACTAACAAGTTTAACCTCCATAATGGGAAAGTTTATAAAACCTATCTAAAAAAAAAAAAAAGGAATCAAAGGAAATCATTGCCATTTTAAAGAAAAGGCTAAGGAAAGGAAAATAATCCATTGACTAAAAGGATTTGAATTTCTCGGCAGAGCAACATATCTGAGGAAAATAAGTTAGTGAGAAGATAATAGATATCTAGATTTTGAATGATATTAATAGTACTTTCTCCAGAACTCTAGGATACAGAGGTACTTCAGGGGTTCTGTCAAAACTTAATTTGGAAATCATTCAAAATGTTTTTAACTACCTTAAAATCTATAATAAAAATTAAGAACTATCAATACACATACCTGTCTATGTTACATAATAAATATATAACGAAGACCACCTACTCATTAAATTGTTTTAGCACTTGTTCAAACTTCCAAATAAATCTTTTTTCTGGCATTTCTGTGCAGATATTTAAAGTGAACATAAAAAAAAATTGGACTTATAGGGGCCAGCAGGTAGCACAATGGTTGGGTTGCTGGACTCCCACATGGCTGACAGTAGTTTGAGTTCCAGACCTGGTGGCTTAAAACTCATGCTGGGCACGTGTGCATGCATGCCCAAAATCCCAAGAGGTGAGTAGGAGAGAGGAGAAGGGATTGTAGCATAGCCCTACTGCCTACCGCGTGAGGAATGATTTCTTATTTTCTCTGTCTATCTCTCTGTTTCGGGTGATCACACACACCTTACAGAAAAAGAAAAGAAAAGAACAAAAAACTCTCTAAAAATAATTGGACTTATAAATTAAATTATAACAATTATGCAAGTTTTTATAAGCTAATGGGGGTGAATTGGGGGAGCAATGACAAATGATTTTCAGTGTGATGTGCTCTGAGTTAATTGAATAAATTTAAAAGGAACATAGGAGTATTTCCTAAAGACATCAAATTTATGTGTTGTTTTATATAAAAACGTTTTTATGAATAGGTAAAGGAAGGTTATTATTCTTCTCACTCATATCATTGAATAAATATTTGAGATACAATATGGGATATTTTATGTAGCTCTGAAGGACATACCTTGGAGTTTCTCTTTAAGAGAATTGAGTAAAGAAATTAATATGGGTAAAGAAAGAAAGGTTGCTATATAATAGATTAAAAGGATGACTGTGGACTTTTTAGTTTTGAAAGATGATGTCTGTTGGGCCAGGGATATGGTGGTTAAGGCAGCTAGATCTCATATAGTCAACTGAACAGTTTGAGTCCCAGACCTAGTAGCTTAAAAAACATGTCAGGTACATGTACATGCACACTAAATATCCCAAAAGGAGAAATGGAAAAGAAGAGATTGCAGTGAGACCATCACCCATGGAGGGTACTTTCTCACTTTCATTCTCTATCTAGCAAGTGCATGTGCCCTCTAGCAAATAAAAAAAAATGATGACTAATATGGGATATTATTAAAGTTATAGCAGAACATAAATAGCATGGGGTTGGTCAACCAAACATTGTCAAAAATACTGGAAAAATAAGGGTTTTGTCTGAAATTTCATGGATTTGAGTTCAGAAAAGGCCAACAAAAAAGACAGAATGCTTCATAGTGGGTAGTAAACTTAAGAGAACAAAAGATGGATCTAAATATGCATATAATTGATTTTTAAAGGCTTATATTCATGGATAATTGAGCCATAATATTTTACTGGGAGGATTAAGATGTATAGAGCTTATCCTAAATGTGGGAGGTAAAGAATAGCAGGAGCTATCATGCCATTCTATAATACATTCCTTAACATCACTGTTCAACACAGAATAATAATTTAAGGAGTGTCTTGCAGGGGGGCAAAGGTTTTTACTTAGTTTAGTAGATAGGGCTGAAAAAATGAACAAAGAGAACAATTAAGATGATTAGGCTGATTTCCTTATTACATCTGTACATTTAATCTTTCAGATATGATTTAGTTAAGGAACTTGAGGCCATGTAAACTCAGGGAAGTCTCTGGAGTTAGAAATTTCTCTAAGCTAGAAAATTATAATTTAAAACAACATGGCAGCTTTGCCTCTGATCACGAAGTAGTAACAGCCTGAAACAACTGAACCAAAATGAAACAAAAAACAAACATTAAAAATAAAGTTAAAATGGGGCTGGCAGGTTGTGGTTATTGCACTGGACTCCCACATGGCCAACCGCATTTTGAGCCCAGTCCTGCTGGCTTGCTTTCTCACTTTCCGTTTCTCTCTCTGGTTGAATTTAAAAATAAATAATTAAAACAAAATTAAATAAATATTTTTTAAAAAGATAAAATTATAAATCAAAGATTGTCAAGATCCTGGACTTCAGACAATAAAAGAGTATGATTTCTGACATAGCAAACAAATGGAATCCAATAACTGACCTCTCTTACGTTTTGAAAGACTTTCCAGACTTCAGTGTAGGAAAGAGGAACTCAAGTCGAAGTTGCCAGAATCCCTGAGTCATGGAGACAGCTGAGAGATAACTTTGAAAGATCAAAGTTATCTAAAATTCACAAGACAGGGTACTGGAGAGGATTGGGCAGCATAGAAAGTAAATCCAAGAGATTCACAAACAAAAGTTTCCACTTGGGTATTCATTAGAATGTTAATCAGTGCATGCATGTGAAGAGACTACCCAAGATCAGTAATTCAAATGGATTAGAAGGAACAGCTTCGATTATCACACAGAGCTCAGTAATAACAGCTTTTGTACCAGCCAGAATGGAAAAACACATAATTCACAAGGCATCATATAGAGTGCCCAATAGGGTGGTGCATTGGAAGTGGAAAATAGAACTACACTATTCTCTACTCTGTACTCATCTAACTAATCTTAAAAGCAATAACTAAAAAGCACAGTCAGTCCTTACCTAACGACCTACTTGTTTAATGACCTACTTGTTTAAGGACTAGTTCTTCAGCATGGGGAATTCCCTTTCTCAGTCTGTGTAAGTCTCTTGGGAATGCCCTTTCTCAGTCTTTGGTTACTGCGGTCAGTAAGTATTCACCACATTAAGCATTCCAATCATGCATGACTACATAATTCATTTATAAATGTGTACTTCATTGTGTACCATAGTAGTATTCAGAATAAATTAAAACAATTATTCTGGATTTATATTATGTTGTGGTGTGTCTTGTCACTTTCTGGTGCTTATGTATGCTTTTTGTATGATTAGGATTACATTATTCTAGTGGTGTTTTATGTAATATTTATTGAAAAATGCATACCCTATACCACCAGGACACACTATAAGACAGCAATCTTTAAGTCCCTTGCTTATCCACCACTTCACTTAACCCAGTCATAAGAATAGAACTCAGGGAGGCTGGTAGGTGGTGTGGTGTTTAAGGGTGCTGGACTCCCACATGGCTGTCCACGGTTTGAGTCTCAGGCCTGGTGGCTTGTTTTCTCACTCCCTCCCCCATTCCCTCTCTGGTCAAATTAAATAAAGATAAATAAAATAATTCTATAAAAAGAATAGAACTCAGTAGTTAAGTGAGGAGTGACTATATTAAACTGTTTTTTTAGTAACTTAACTACATTTTAGAAAAGAGCTAAAAATTATTTATGGAATATGAAAAGATCCAGCACTTGCAAAACTAAAACTTTTGTACATCAAAGGACAGTATCAAGCAAAGGAAATGACAAAGAATGGGAGAAAATATTTCTAATCATATCACTGACACAGGATTTATTCCAGAATATATAAGTAATTCTTTTATAACACAACACACAAACAAATACCCAAAATAAAAAGGTGCTATGAACTTGGGAAAAAAATTTCTCCAAAGAAGATATACAAATGGTTAATAGATACATGAAAAGACATTCAATATCACTAATCATGAGAAAAATGCAAATCAAAACTACTGTGAGGATATCTATCAGGATAGTGTGGAGAAATTGTAACCCTTGTGTTGGTGGGAATGTAAAATCATCTAGTCACTATGAAAAACAGTATGGTAACTCCTCAAAAATTTAAATATATAATTACCATATAATCCAGCAATTCCACTTCTAGGTATATAACCAGAAGAATCAAAGGCAGGAATTCAAATAGATGCTTATACACCAATGCTCATAGTAGCATTATTCACAATAGCCAAAAGGTGAAAACAACCTAAATATCCATCAGTGGTTGAATGGATAAACAGAATGTGGTATTTACATACAATGCACTCAGTCTTAAAAAGGTACAAAATTCTGATATATGCTACAAATGTATGTATGAAACTTTAAAATATAATGCAAAGTGAAAGAAGCCAATCATGAGGCCAACGGGTGGCATGGTGGTTAAGATATTTGGATCCCACATGGCTTACAGCATAGGTTCAAGTCCCAGGTCCAGTGGCTTGAAAAACGCACAGGACACATATACATGTGGGCCAAAAAAATCCCAAGAGGAAAATGAAGAAGAGACTGCAGTCCATATCCCTTGGAGGGGTGCCATCTCACTATACCTCTCTCTTTCTCTCTCTAGCAAAAGCCAGTCACAAAGGACATTCCATATAAATGATCCATTGTTGACAAATATATAGAGATAGAAAGTAGATTAGTGATTTCCAGGAGCTAGGAAGAGGGGTAAGTGGGGAGTGACTGTTTGATGTGTACTAAGTGGTACATTTTAAAATGATGAATTTTATGTTATGTGAATTTTAGATCAATTAAAAAATTAACAAATAGAATTTAACACTGCATAAAATGAATTGTAAAATAAATGGGTCTTATTCTAGGTATGCAAGACTGGTTCAACATTTGAAAAATCAATGAATATAATCTACTGTAACAACAGAAGAAATAAGAATATTAAATTATCATATCAACTGACAAAAATCATTTGGCAAAATCCAACACCCATTCATGAAAAAGCTCTCGGCAATTAAGAATACAAAAGAAGTTTCTCAACTTGATGAAAAGCATCTACAAAGTTCCTACAGCTAATGTCATACTGTATGCATTGGTAGAGTGATTCATGCATACACCAGTGGGACAGAATATAGAACACAGAAATGGATCCACAAAAATATGCCCGATTGACTTAATTTTTTTTTTATTTATTTTGTCTATGAGCAAAAGAGAGATAAATAGGACCCCAAAAGGGTCCCAATGCAGCAATCCACCTCAGTCTCCAGTGAGTCTTAGCTCATGGGCATGTGTATACCTCGCATATTCAGGAAAGTCTCCAGACTTGAACCAGGAACCTTCTTATATAGGACTGCTTTGCAAAATGTCACATTTTATTGCTGTAATGCCAGATGATTCCATCAATTGATATTTTTATAGCACCTTTGTTGAGCTATAATGCATATACCATAAAATTCACCTTTTCGTGTGGTATGATTAAGTATTTAGTACATTTGCATAGTGTTCCAAAATCATGCCCCCTCCAATACTAGGAAAAATAAGGCATAATTAACAAAATTTTAATGTTATTAGTAATTATGTTACTACTTTAAAGGATTTATAAGTATTTAATATTAAGCCCTAAGGCTCTTTCTAGCCAAAGGACCAGTTATTTGTCTGGGTAAAAACAGACAAATCAATTAATGAGACATAACAGATCCCAGAAATAGATCTGTTCTTATATTGTCAATTGTCAGCAAAAGTGCCAAGTTAATACACTGGGAAAAGAACTGTCTATTCAACAAATGATGCAATAAGAAATGGATATCCATGTGTTAATTAATTAATACACTTTGACCCTTAATGTACAGTGTATAAAAGTTTAAGTCAAGGGACCAGCAGTTAGTGTAATTGCTATGTCACTGGACTCCCACATAGTTGACCGCGGTTCGAGTCCCGGACCCAGTGGCTTAAAACTCACTCCGGGCGCGTGTGCGTGCACGCCCAAGATCTCAAGAGGAGAATGGAGGAGAAGGGATTGCGGCGTGGCCATCTCCCCTGGGGGTTGATTTCTCGCTTTCTATCTCTCTGTCTCTCTCTGTCTTTCTGGAGAGCGCACATGCCCTGTAGCAAAAACCTCTCCAAAAAAAAAAAATTAAGTCAATATTAATCATGGACCTACACGAAAAAGCTAAAATGATTTAAAAAAAAAACTTCTATATTAAAAATGTAAGAGAAAATCTCAGTGCACTTGAGTGTCCCAAAGTTTTTTTTAAAATTTTTGCTATAGAGTCCATGCACTCACCAGAGAGAGAGACAAAGAGAGAGAGAGAGAGAAAAACCATCCCCCAAGGGGGTATGGCCATGCCACAATTTTTTTTCCTCCAGTCTCTTCTTGGGATTTTGAGCATGCTCACACATGCGCCTGGCATGATTTTTAAGCTGCCAGGTCTGGGATTTGGACCACACAGTTAGGCATGTGAGATCCAGCACCTTAATCTCCACACTACCTGCTGGCTTCATCCACAGGCACATGTGTACACAACCAGCTAGCTTACTCTGGGATGTTCCAGAATGTGAAACCCGGGTCTTTCCCATGTGGGCCACATTGTGTTACCTCTGAACCACTATCTGTCCCCTAAGACTTCTTAAATATTATACAAACCTGCTATTTGGGAAGCTGAGGACACATGAAAGGCATGGGTTCGTTTATTGACCCATCTTAAAAAATCCTAGGCACAGAGGTACATACCCATACTCCCAGCTACTTAGGAGGCTGAGGCAGGAGGACTGTGACATGGCAGGATCTTATCTATGAAAAATTAAAATTAAAAAACATGTCCTTCATTATATACCATTGTCAAATTGTAAAGGTAAGTCACAGGTGGAAAAACATATTTGTAAAATCTATATCTGTATCTGGAATATATAAGAAACTTTTACAACTCAACAAGATGACAAAGAATTTATTTAAGAAAAGGGGGGAGTGGTTAGGTCAGACAGGAGGCATGATGGTTGAAGTGGCTGGTTCCCATAGGGTAAAGTGTATGGTTCAATCCTAGACCTCATGGCATGGAAGATATGCTGGGCAAATCTTGAGAGGAAAATGGAGTGGAAGGGATTATGGCATGGCTATCCCTCTGGAGAGTGAGTTCTCACTTTTCCTTCATCTATTTCTTTCTCTCTGTCTTTCTCCAGTGAATGTATGTACCCCATAGCAAAAACTGGAGGAAAAACAGAAGCCAAATACTTAAACATACATTTCACCAAAGAATATATTCAGTGGCAACTAAATATATGAAAGATATTGACCATCATTAGCCTTTTGGAGAATGCAAATTAAAACTATTATGAGATAATACTTTACATTCTCTAGAATGGCTACAATTTAAAATAATACAAAAAGTCTGGAAAAGATGTGAAACAACTGGAACTCTATAATAACCTATAATAATAGTGCAAAATTTGGAACATTTTGGCAATTTCTGAAATGGTAGACACCTACCTTATGTTCCAAACATTCTACTATCCATTTATTTAAGAAGTAAAAGTGGGACCAGTAGATGGTGTAATGGTTACATTGCTGGACTTGCTGGACTCCTACATGGCCTACTACAGACTGAGTCCCAGACCTGGAGGCTTCTCAAGTTGAATGCATGTGCATATATGGCCAAAATCCCAAGAGGAGAATAGAGGAAAAGGGACTGTTGTGTGGCCAGCCCCTCTCGGGGGTGATTTCACACTTTCTGTCTCTCTGGCTAGCACACTAGCCCTATAGCAAAAATTTCTCTAAAAGAAAAAAAGAAATAAAAACATATATATATATACAGAAACACTTATTTATAAATGTTCATAACATTTATTTCCAATATACAAAAAGTGAAAATATGTCAAATATCTATCAACAGTTGAAAGGAAAAACAAACTGTCATATATCTGTATAGTATACTACTATTCAACAATAAAGGAGGAATGAACTATTATATACACAACAGCATGGGTGAATATGAAAATAATCATGCTGAATGGGAGAAGCCAGATAAAAAGTTCACACTGTATGACTGTTTATAGAAAATTCCACAATATGAAATCTATAGTGACATAAAGCAAATTAATAGTTGCCTGGGAGAGGAGGAGTTGAGAATGGAGGAAATCAAAGGGGCACAAGGAAACTTTCAGACATAATGGGTATATTGTGGAGATAGTTGGATATATCAAATTATAAACTTTAAATGTAATTTACTATATATAAATTTACCTCAATAAAAGTATCTAAAAACTAAAAAGAAATATGGCACAATTAACACAATCCCAATGTTATCAGTAATTATCTTACTACTTTTAAGGACTTCTAAGTTTCTAATATCAAACACCAAGTAAAGGTGGCTCTTTCTAGCCAAAGTACTAGGAAAATGGCAGCTTACAATGACAGACAGCTTTTAGATGGTCACCTCCCCCCTACTCCATCCAAAAACCATGAATAAAACCATGGCCCTAATCCCATCACCCTTATGAAAGGCCAACTGGTGAAGCTAGATTTTACCCTTCCCTGGCTGTTAGGAAGCACTTCTAAGACTGACTGAGTTTCTGGGACCTTCATCCTTGCTTGACAGAAACAAGACTTCCCCCTCTTTTGCTGTAAGTAGAGATCATCTGGAAAGCCAGAAATTCTACCCTAACCCAGAAGTAAGGAAGTACTTTTTTCTCTGCTAGAGTAGTGTCAGTGGGAAGCTTGAACTTCCACCCCTGCCACATAGAAATTATAGTACATCCTTTGCTTGACTAGAATGTCAAGGATGGCTGACTAGAAATCCTAGACATACACCTATTTGGCAGAAACCAGGCAGCATCTCCCTTAAACGTAAGTAACAATACCAAAAGAGGCCTGTTAAAACATAAGATTTAAATAAGATCCAGATTATAGTATAATAACTCATGCCCAGGGCTAAATTGAAAATCATTCACCATACCAAGAACCAGAAACCAAAACCCTAGAGAGAAAAAGACAATCAAGAGAAAATAATACTGAGATGACATATGTTAGCATAACCTGATTAAAGATCTAGTTTCATTCTTCTGCATATTGATATTCAATTTTCCCAGCACTATTTATTGAACGCTATTCTTTTCCCAGTGAGTGATCTTGGCATCTTTGTTTAAAATCAGTTGGCTGTATATATGTGTAATTATTTCTGCATTCTCTATTTTGTTCAATTTGTCTATGTGGCTGTTTTCAAGCCAGTGCCATGCTGTTTTATTTATACCAACCTTATAGTACATTTTAAAAAGTTTACATATCTATTTAATGAGTGAGAGAGACAGAGATACAGACAGAAACACAGGCAACCCTACCAGGGGCCTCATACCACCATTCACCCTCAACTTCATCCAGCCCTGGATCATTGGAAGTATCCAGAAAGGAACTAGGAACCATCCCATGTGGGTTAGCATAGCAGAGAGTTGTGTTGTCACTGCACCACTATCCAACTCTTGTAATATACATTGGATGCAGGTAGTTTGATGCCTCTGTATTTGTTGTTTCTCAGGATTGTTTTGGTTATTTGGAGCCTCTTGTAGCTCCATAAGAAATTGTGTTTTTTTCCCTATTTCTTTGAAAAATGGCATTGGTATTTTGATAGAGACTGCATTGAAACTGTAGATTGATTGGATAGTATTGCTTGAGATGAATGTGTTAATCATCTTCATTTGCTTATTAGATATTGAATTCATAGGCTAAAACGATCACATAGTACTTCAAAATATGTATAAGTATGTGTCAATTAAAAATAAGTTTAGGGGCCAACAGATGACATAGCAATTATGTTGGTGGACTCCCACATGGCTGAACATAGTTTGAGTCTCAGACCTGGTGGCTTGAAAATCACATCAGGTGCATGTGTGTGCATGCCCAAGATCCCAGGAGATGAATGGATTGTGGTGTGGCCATCCTCCCTAGGGGGTGATTTCTCACTTTCTCTCTCACTGTCTCTGTCTCTCTTTCTCTCCAGTGAGCATTACTGTCCTAAGGCAAAAACATCTACCAAAAAAATACATAAATTTAAATTTTATTTAAAAAGCTAAATGCGGAATTACAATATTAACCAGCAATTAATTAGAGGGACCAACAGTTGGCATAATGGCTATGTTGCTGGACTCCTATGTAGTCGACTGCAGTTCGAGTCCTGGACCTGGTGGTTTAAACTCAAACCAGGTGCGGGTTACGTGTGTGTGAGTGCCCAAGATCCCGAGAGGAGAATGGAGGAGAAGGGAATGCGGTGTGGCCATTCCCCCTGGCGGGGGTGGGGGGGTGATTTCTCACTTTGTGTCTTTCTCTCTCTATCTTTCTGCAGAGCACAGGCACCCTGTAGCAAAATCCTCTAAAAAAAAAAAAAAGAGAGAGAGAGAGAGAGAGAGAGAAAGTAGCAGGGGTCCAAACAGATACTTTAACATACATGGCCATTATAGCACCAATCATCCAATCATAATAGCTAAAATATGGAATCAATTCAAGTTTCTATCAGCTGATGAGTGGATAAACAAAATGTGGCATATCTATACCATGTAATATTATTTGGTCATAAAAAGGAATGTAGTGCTAATACATGCTAAGCATGATGAACACTGAAACCATGCTAAGTAAAAAAGTTCAAGAAACAAGACACATATTACATGAAATGTCCAGAATAAGCAAATCCATAGTGGCAGAAAGTAGATCATTGATTGCCAGGGTTATGGGAAGAAAAAGTGGGAAGTACTGATAATGGACACAGGCTTACCTTTGGAGTGATGGAAATATTCTGGCGCAAGACAGAGAAGACAGAGGTGATGGTTGTACCACATTGTAAGTGTATTAAATGCCACCGAATTGTATACTTCCAAATAATAATGTTTTTAAAGAAAAAGAATTATGGGGGCCTGCAGGTTAAGGTTGCTGGACTCTCACAGGGTTGATCACAGTTCAAGTCCTGGACCTGGTGACTTGTTTTCTCACTTTCTCTCTCTCACTCTTGTTCTGTTCCTCTCTGGTTGAATAATAAGTAAGTAAGTAAATAAATAAATAAAGTTAAAATAAAAAATAAGATAATTCTTTAAAACAGAGAAAGAGGGAGAGAGGAAAAGTGAAAAAGCACCCCCTAGGGAAGATGACCATGTTTCAATCCCTTTTCCTCCATTCTCCTCTTGGAATTTTAGGCTTGCATATACATGTGCCCAGCATGTTTTTCAAGCCTTAGGTCTGTGACTCAAACTGCACAGTTGGCAATGTGGGATTCAGTCACCCTAACCACCACATCACTTAATGGGCCCATGACTAGGATTTTAAATTAGTTCCATAAAAATCTTCAAAGGGTCTATTATGAATATGATTAAAACAAATTAAAAAAAAAGTCTCAGCAAAGAAAAAGATGCTATAAAGAACTAAATAGAAATTTTAGTACTAAATCATACAATCACCACATTGAAAACTCAATGACTGGGGTCAACAGTAGAATAGGGAAAACAAAAGAAAGAATCAGTAAACATGGAAAAAGAACCATGAAATGGGCAAACAGTGGTATATCCATAACATGGAAAACTCCTCAGGAATAAAATGGAATGAACTCTTGATACAGGTAAAAATTAGATGTATCTCAATGGCATTATGCTCAGTGAAAGAAAACCATTGATTCCTTTTATATAAAATTTTAGAAATGGCAATGTTTTAGAGATTAAAAAAAAAAAAAAAAACCTTAAAGATTAAAAAAAAAAAAAGAAACCAGATTAGTGGTTGCCAGGGGTTAGAGATGGTAAAGGATGAGAGAGGGTGGGTTTGACTATAAAGGGATAGGAAGCAACAGAGAGAGAGATCTTTGGTAATGGAATAGTTCTATATCTTGATTGATTATACAAATCTCCACATGTGATAAAAGGGCACAGACTTATAAATAAATATACATTATACCAGTGTCAATTCCCTGCTTTTGATATTAACAGTCTAGCTATATAAAATATTACCATTGGGGGAACTGAGTGAAGGGTACATGAGATCTCTGTATTATTTTGAAACTTCCTGTGAATTTTAAAAATAATTTTAAAAATAAAATTTAAGAAAGAAAGAAAGAAAATCAAGACACTGGAAACAACTAGGAATACAATTTACAAGAATACAAATCATTATGAATGATGGGTAAGATGCTGCAAACTAGAGAAACATCCTAGAGTGGGAGAACAAAAGCAGTATACTACAAGTTATCAAAGCTATACTGAATCAATGGCTATGAAAGAAAAATGGAATTGAGGATTATTCTAATTCAAACTTAGATTACTCATCACTAGAGAACAGGAATTTTTAAACTAGGGAACACTCTTTTATATAAAAGGTAAAATATATCTATATAAATCACTGCTAGCATACAGTAGACCTTCAGTATATATTTATTGAATAAATGGATGAAAATAAATTAACGAGTGGGTAAGCCAGTTCCGTTCTTATCTATGTCACTGCTGTTAGATTTTTCTCATGGTTTTAAAAAACTGTTTGAGGGAGGTACTAGGGGAGACCAGAAATTTGTCCGTTTATTAATAAATGATTGTTCTTCTTGTTAGGGTGGGATATTGACAGAATACTGTTTCTTCCAGAAATGAAATTGTTTAAAAAATCATTACTCTGAAAACAACAATTTCTAATTGTTAGGCAGTGTCATGCCTATGACAATTTGATTAGAAAATCTTATCCAAATCATTTCAAGTAAAAGTGACTTCAAATCAATTTCAGTTTGGGAATTTCATGCTAACTATTGAGAAGATTATAAATACCCTGGGATGCCACCCTAGATGACAAAATGTCAGAGTGATTGAGATGCCATCCAGAAAATGTTCTTTGGGTAAACAAAATGATCTCTGTTCTAGCTATTTATGATAGGGTCCCTTTATAAAAATATGGGATAGCAGGTATGAAAAATATTTTATTTGTATAGCATCAATAAATATAGTTAAAGGAGAAAAAGTAGGAAGTATTTTTCAAAAACACAAGAAAAACAAAGCAAAACTATTAAGTTTTCCTTGGTGTCTTTATTTCACTATGTAATACCTTCATAGGGAATTTCCAGTAGGACATAGGGACTCAAGAATAAGGAATGAATGAAAGTGAAAGAGGTAGAAGAAAGCTAAAGATAAGAAAAGAGATTGACAAGCATAGTTTAGTGCTAGAACAAAGTAGTGGCAGAGAGGAAGCAAGATTTTAGTTTAATCTCCTTATCTCCTCAGCTCAAAAATGTTCCTTATGTCCATTGCTTGCTTTCTGGCTATCTCCGCTCTTCTTATTATTATACTTTCTGGTACCTAAGCAAGCTGTATTATAGCATAATCTCCCCATAGACTCTGGCAGGTCAATGTTAGTCTGGTTTTCTAAAGGAAAGTTCAATGAAATTGACAGATGGAATGCAATTAAAGTCTAAAGCCTCAAATCTCATTGGTCTGTTTTAAATATTTTTGCTTGATATTCACTCATCATCATATCCTTTTTAGCCACAAGGCACAAAAGCTAACTAATGTATTAGAAAACTACAAAACCATGGTGCTCTGGGGAAATTTAGCATAATGTCCCTCAAATATCAGGAGCTGACCTCAGTGCTCACATGCACTACAATGAGTGAAGCATCTCTAGGGCTAGGTCCAAACATAATACATAAAGCTGCTGATTGTTTGTATTCAGTAAATGAGGCTATTTAAATGTTTAATAATTTACCTTCATAACACTGCCAAAGTTGAGGTCACATAAGGGAGCAGCTGCAGCTTCTATAGGCATAATTCATAGCTAACCATGCAATCAGGATACTTGAGTTACATTGCCGTATTTTCAAACTGATAAATCTGATTATCTTTAAAGAGCATACACTTGCTTCCTTCAGAAAACATTTTTCACTCACCAATAAACATCTCATTAGAGGCATTTGAATGAACATGTCAAATGTATGCTCCTGTAATAGACACTTAGATACAAAAGCCAAAAAATAAAAAAAAAAGAAAAATTTTCTCTTCTGAAAGGTCAGTCTCAAATGGATATACTGACATGGTCACATGTGAAATAGGACAACTATTAAAGTCAAAAGGCTTCTAGGAAATTTCCCTTATTCCCATCAATGCCTGGATGCATTGCTTTTTTCTAGAATATACTTCCATGCCTTGAATATATTCTTTCAAGGGCATCAAGAGTTGTACTCTACCAATCATACTTGTAAATTTTTTCTGCAATCATGGATCCCAAAAAGCATCAAACCAGAAACTCTCTCAAAATCCAATTCAAAATCATAAGGTGATGGTGCCACAACTGTATTCCAAAATCTTTCCCATTCTTCTAGGCACAAGGTGACATGTGGGTATTTTTGACTAACAGTAAAAGTACTGCCTTTGTCTCAAACTAACTGTGCAAAGAAATAAGCATTTTATCTTTTCATTCTGAAGAATATAAACTTTTCTAGGAGCATTGGGAAGGCCAACCAAGAGTTTTAGTTATTGAATTTGCTGAGTTCTAATGATATCAACTTTTATTAATTTCACATTCCAAAAAAGTATAAAGGGAAATCACCTTTCTTCTTCTTTCTTTCATTTCAATCCAGCTCAAGTGACTTAATTAGTATATTGATTAGCCAGTAATTGTCTATTATGTTAAAAATTAACCTGAAAATTTGGGACCAGCAGATGGTACAATGCTTACATTGTTGGACTCCCACATAGTCGACTACAGTTGAAGTCCCAAACCCGGTAGCTTAAAACTCACACCAGGTGCATGTGCGTATGTACCCAAGAGGAGAATGGAAGAGAAGGAATTGCAGTGTGGCCATCTCCCCTGGGGGAGTGATTTCTCTCTTTCTGTCTCTCTGTCTCTCTGGTGAGTGCATGTGCCCTATAACAAAAATCTCTTTAAAACATCTGAAAAGTAAATTTGGGAAAAAATACCATTTCTGTTTGGACATAGAATAGGTACTCATGATTCCTGGGCTGTCTACCACCATCCACACATCTGAATTATACACAATCTATGTCACAAGATGCTTTATTAAGCCAGCTGGAGACATAGCAAAGAGTGCTGTGCTTCCTACAGGAACAAAGCCCCGTATAGATAGTCAATAAAACTTTATAGAAAAGGAAAAAGGAAAAGACAAGTAAATCAGAGGAGAGATAGTCAGAAGCTTCTGTAACCATTTCAGGAGAGAGGGAAGACTGATTGGAGACAAAAGGACATGTTTGCAAATTTTTCCAACAGAAGAGATTGTGGACAGCCACTGTGGGGACTGTAAAATAGTCACCAGTCGTTTAGAGTAAAGGAGAGTGGGCAGTCATTTCGAACCTTTGGCAACTAGACTACTACTCACTAAAATTTCACAACTTTCTGTTTGTAAGCATAGTTACATTACCCTGTCACCACCAATAGCATCTGTTTATAAAAGTAAGGTGTAGGTGTTATAAACTACATAGATATATCAAAACTTCACCTTTCTAGGGAACTTATACAGCACCTTAAACTACCTAGAATTACTCAAAAACCTAGAAAACAGTCAAAAATATTTTAAAAATGATTAAGCAGTAGGACGTTCTTTACTCATAAAAACATAATATAACATTAGGGTTAGGAGTCTCATAATAAGACTCCCTGTGTCCTAACTCAATGTGTAGTTACTCTTAAAATCATACCTAAAAATCAACAAACCTATTTATCTAGTTTCCAGGGCACTACTGATTAGGAATAGGGAAGCTGCAGGATACATCAAGTAGTAACAGCTGACAGCAGTAGAAGAGATTAAAGAATTATAAAAAGCAGATAATTTTTTTTGTTTGTTTGTTTGGAGAGGTTTTTGCTATAGGGCATGTGCACTTGCTCCCCAGAAAGACAGATGCAGAGAGAGAAAGCGAGAAATCACCCCCAGGAGGGATGGCCACGCTGCAATCCCTTCTCCTCCATTCTCCTCCTCTCAGGGTCTTGGGCACGCACGCACACGCACCCAGTGTGAGTTTAAGCCACCAGGTACAGGACTCAAACTGCAGTCGGCTACATGGGAGTTCAGCAACATAGTCATTACGCTAACTGCTGGTCCCAAAGCAGATAAGAAATTTTAAAAGCATAGCAGTCTAGAGACAGTTAGCGTAGGGGCTAATAGTCCTGTTCATAGCAAATGTCCCCAGTGGAACAACTATAAAGATCAAGTGACTTAATTAGTATATTGATTAGCCAGTAATTGTCCATCATATTAAAAATTAACCTGAAAATTTGGGACCAGCAGATGGCACAATGCTTATGTTGCTGGACTCCCACGTAGTCGACTGCAGTTCAAGTCCCAGACCTGGTTGCTTAAAACTCACGCCAGGTGTGTGTGTGTGTGTGTGTGTGTGTGTGTGTTCAAGATCCTCAGAGGATAATGGAGGAGAAGGGATTGTAGCATGGCAAAAAAAAAATTATGTTCACGAAATTCTAACCTTGTCCTGCTTTTATCATTAGGTAATATATCAACAGCTTTAAGCAGGTGGCCTTCTTGAGGTGGTGTAATACAGTGGGAAAAAAGAACAAGGCACTTACTAGTTATATGACTTTTGGCACATCAGTTAATCAGTAAGCCTCAAATTTTAACTGTAAAATATGGATAGTACTATTTCCCTTACAGGAGTATCATGAAGATAAGATACTGTAAGTACAAGGACTTTGTAACATATAAAGTGCTAAATAAATTGCAACTCTCTATTTTCTTTGTTCTGCTTGCTTCAAAATGTTACCCTAAAAACCTATACATACGGGGCCAGCAGGTGGCATGGTGGTTAAGGCTCTGGACTCCCACATGGCTGTGGTTCAAATCTCAGACCTGACAACTTGCTTTCTTTCTCTCTCTCTCTCTCTCTCTCTCTCTCTCTCCCTTGTGACTGCACATGTCCTATAGCAAATTTTAAAAATAATAAATAAAATAAAATCAATAATACTTTAATTTTTTTTTCTTTTTTTGGGGGGGAGAGGTTTTTGCTATAGGGCATGTGCACTCACCAGACAGACAGAGAGAGACAGAGAGACAGAAAGCAAGAAATCACCCCCCAGGGGGGATGGCCACGCCACAATCCCTTTTCCTCCATTCTCCTCTCGGGATTTTGGGCACGCACGCACATGCACCCAGCGTGAGTTTAAGCCACTGGGTCCGGGACGCGAACCACAGCCAACTACGTGGGAGTCCAGCGACATAGCCATTACGCTAACTGCTGGTCCCACTTTAATTTTTTTTTAAAAAATCCATACATAACATTAGGTTGTCTGGAAAGTCAAGACACATTTTTCTGTTATTCTATGCAAAAATGTGTCTTGACTTTCCTGACAACCCAATAGTTATCTCAGCTTTAACACCACATTATGACCTATTTAACCCACCTTTCCTCCTCTTTTATTTGCAAAGGATTATGGTACTATCACTGTAATTATATCTGAATCCTACAGGCATCCTTGATTTTTCCCTTTCTATTCATATCTAAGCAGCAACCTTGTACATCTTTGTAACCTCTCTTAGAGCTTTTCTTCCTTTGTCATTCCCTCCGATACATCACTGTCAGACCCTTAGAACATCATCTCTAACCAGTTCTCTTGCATCTAGTTTCCCCTCACTCATTCCCATTTTCTTGTATCTGCTCTGAATACAGCTTTGTAGATATCCATTCCCTGGATCAAAAGCTTTCACTCGGTTCCTAGTGCCTTCTGAAAAAAATCCAAGCTCACCAAGCTGGCATTGATAAAAACCCATGTAGAAATTTCTCACAGGCCTCAAGAAAAACTGTCCTTCTTCTGAGAAATTGGTTCATTTTAACCTTATGGACACCTGCAAATTTTACAGCTAAAATTTTCCTCTCTGATCTTTCTGCTAAGAAGCTCAAAACCAAATTTAGGGCACAACCATAAAATCTCCAATACTATATACTTGGTGTACTAAACTTACCCTGGCCTCATTCTGTTTCTTACATTTATTTTCTCTTCACACCCATTTTTCTGTCAATTAATTAATCCTGTCATGTATGTACTCATTAAACCAACTCAAATCCCTGTTAGAATGAGGTATAGTATAACGTGATATAATGAGACCAAAGAAGACACATGACTATATGAATTCAGGTGGAAAAGAGGTTGGGTATCAAGAGAGAGGGAAGAATGACAACAGTGATCTTTTCTAATGTGAAGATGAGTATTACTTCAATTGTAAAGAAAGTAAAGAGCCCCTTGGGAGAACGTTTATGAGAACCTGTAATGAGCTAACATGAAAACAAATGAAGCATTTATAACATCAAATCTGTTCCTAATAACATCTCTGAAATAGGAAGTTCTCCAACATCAAATCTGTTCCTAATAACATCTCTGAATTTGGAAGTTCTACTTGCTAATCTTTTGTCTTAAAATATTTACCAACCAAAAATTTAATTAAGTAAAAGCTAAGCAAAATATGATGATGATGATGATGATGATGTACAATTGTACTGCTTTGTTGCTTAGAAAACCTTTTCATATACAGACTTTTATTGTACCATTCCAACTACACTGGATTGTTCTTTCCTCTGGCATAGAAGCCACTTGTGCTGGCAAGAAACTTTTCCAATAGCATTCTCTAGATCTAGGTCTTTAAATATGTGGTATTTGCTATAATGCAGAGTCTTAAAATATGTTGTTTGCCCCTCTTTCTCAATCCTCCTCAGCTGGCATTTTCCCTAGTTCTCTAAATCACCAAGCTCAACAATGTTAATATCAGTCTGATCTCTTTACCCATTTTTATGTTGAGCCTCTTTTTAGACACACTATCCAACCTTCCCTTTATCCTCATTCCCCAGTCCCAAAAGAACAGCCTTCCAATTTTGTGCACGCCTGGGCCACTCCCTCTCCAGCCTCCACCTTTCCAAGAAGGCACTTGTTTTTTAAGCATTTCAACTATGAAGACCACCCACCATGGGGCTCACTCACTGTTCTCATTCCATATATTACTGCACTGACTTGTATTGTTAGATTGTAAACTCCTCAGAGAAAGGATTTTCTTCTTTGTTTAGAGCAATCAACCTATTGTAAAGCACTGTGTATACTCACAGACTATCACTAATGCAGTTCTTCCTGGCTTTCACTGGAATTATCCACTGAATCATGTGACTTTTCTTCAGCATCATTTTTATTCTCCTGAATTATTTGAGGCCCTCTTCTACTCATTTTTTAAAGTAAAAAATTAGCACTTTCTGCTTTCAGGAATGTTGTCAGCTACACATGTGAATGTATAAACTTCATCTTGCTTTTTTCTGTTTTTTACATATAACAGTTTCAAATTAAGCACCCTTCAAGAGCCTCCTACAAAGGTAAAACCCAAAGCCATTTTTCTTCTGGCTAATCTACAGATGATATTTACTCCTGCTATACAGAAAGGTGACACTATCCCACTTGGAATTGAGTACATCCCAGTTATCACTTAAAATTCTGTGCCAGGAAACAATGCTGGTTTAAAAAAAAATAGTCATTAATTCTCCCTAGAACAAACAGGGGAAAGAAATTTTAACATACATAGAATTTCTGAATAATAAATGCCATTATTTAATTAATGCAAATATTTAATGACCTGCAGTCACTTTAATAATCAAAGTGCTTTAGAAGATGAAAAAATCAGATAGTACACAAGTTCTCATGTACAAATAAGAGTTAAATATAAACCCAAATCCCCAACCTTGGCAAATGGTTTCATAAATATCCATATAGAAAGAAAAAGATGTGGTCTCTATCAGTATTTTGTGTGTGTGTATTCTTTTTAAAATTAGCCTCTTTAGGGACCAGCAGTTGGTGTAGTGGCTATGTCGCTGGACTCCCATGTAGTCGACCGCGGTTCGCATCCCGGACCCGATGGCTTAAAACTCACGCCAGGCGTGTGTGCATGCGTGCCCAAGATCCCGAGAGGAGAATGGAGGAGAAGGGATTGTGGAGTGGCCATCCCCCGTGGGGGGTGATTTCTTGCTTTCTGTCTCTCTGTCTCTCTCTGTCTGTCTGGTGAGCACATAAGCCCTATAGCAAAAATCTCTCCCCCCCAAAAAAATTAGTCTCTTTAAGTTTATACTTAAGAATTAGCTTGAAAACTTACTGCTGAATAGAAATGCTATTCCTAGGTCTAAACAACAGTGAAAAGGCCAAAATACGGACAATGGAAGAAGGAGAGGTAAGCACACTAGAATAATCAATAAATTATGATCATCAGACCAGTTCTTTCTAATGAAATAAAGAGATAACACCCTGATACTGAATATTCTTTCTCTAGGACAATCTAGTCCATGTTATTGGAGCATTTCACCTAAGACCCATGTTTCTTCCCCCATGAGCAATAGTCATATTCCCTACCCCACAAGAAATTTTGGTTAATGATCATTACATGGATTAGTCATAATGCCTTGACTCTTTGTGTATGAAGATGGATGCCTTTTCAGAAATTATTCATTTTGAGCATATGCACAAAAGATAGAGAAAGAGAAAGAAGCACCCTCCATAGTGTTCAGTCACACTGTGATCCCCTTCCTCCAGTCTTCCACCCTGCCAGGATCCTGAGTATGTGTGTATGTGTATCCTGACCTCCCTAGCCTCCTGACCAGCGAGGGAAACTGAGGCAGGAGCACCACCGTTTTGTTTTGTTTGTTTTGTTTTTATAGGTTTTTGCTATAGGGCACACGCGCTCGCCAGACAGACAGAGAGAGAGAGAGAGACAGAAAGCAAGAAATCACCCCCCAGGGGGGATGGCCATGCCGCAATCCCTTCTCCTCTATTCTCCTCTCGGGATCTTGGGCATGCATGCACATGCGCCCGGTGTGAGTTTAAGCCACCGGGTCTGGGACTCGAACTGCGTTCAACTACGTGGGAGTCCAGTGACATAGCCATTACGCTAACTGCTGGTCCCAGTATGTGGTTTTCATATAGAGACTGAGCCTACATGGAGACATTTGCACAAAGTTTATTAAAACTAATTTTCCATCAATATCTAGTAATGTAGACATATTTGGACAGGTATAGATTCTATCAACACTGTCTCCTGGTGAGTGTTTCAGATGTATATGGCTAATAGAAAAAATATATGATGTGACAAGTAAAGTCAAATATGTGATGTGACAGGTAAAGTCAGGAGGATCACAATTGGGGTTATTAAAATAATATCTGGACACAATATCCACAATACCTTCATTATGAAAGTTTTTTCTGTTAACAACACTTTATAAGTGCTCCTCTGGACAGAATGAAATGTGTATTCTCCTTTGAAAATGTTGATATTAAGTAACTACCAGTATCTGCCAAGATGAAATTAGGACCGCGGTTCGCATCCCGGACCCGATGGCTTAAAACTCACGCCAGGCGTGTGTGCATGCGTGCCCAAGATCCCGAGAGGAGAATGGAGGAGAAGGGATTGTGGAGTGGCCATCCCCCGTGGGGGGTGATTTCTTGCTTTCTGTCTCTCTGTCTCTCTCTGTCTGTCTGGTGAGCACATAAGCCCTATAGCAAAAATCTCTCCCCCCCAAAAAAATTAGTCTCTTTAAGTTTATACTTAAGAATTAGCTTGAAAACTTACTGCTGAATAGAAATGCTATTCCTAGGTCTAAACAACAGTGAAAAGGCCAAAATACGGACAATGGAAGAAGGAGAGGTAAGCACACTAGAATAATCAATAAATTATGATCATCAGACCAGTTCTTTCTAATGAAATAAAGAGATAACACCCTGATACTGAATATTCTTTCTCTAGGACAATCTAGTCCATGTTATTGGAGCATTTCACCTAAGACCCATGTTTCTTCCCCCATGAGCAATAGTCATATTCCCTACCCCACCAGAAATTTTGGTTAATGATCATTACATGGATTAGTCATAATGCCTTGACTCTTTGTGTATGAAGATGGATGCCTTTTCAGAAATTATTCATTTTGAGCATATGCACAAAAGATAGAGAAAGAGAAAGAAGCACCCTCCATAGTGTTCAGTCACACTGTGATCCCCTTCCTCCAGTCTTCCACCCTGCCAGGATCCTGAGTATGTGTGTATGTGTATCCTGAGTATATCTGGCATATTTTCAGGCCTACCAGTCCAGAAACTAGAAGTGCAGTTACTATGTGGGTTTTTTTTTTTTTTTGAGAGATTTTTGCTATAGGGCACACGCGCTCGCCAGACAGACAGAGAGAGACAGAGAGACAGAAAGCAAGAAATCACCCCCCAGGGGGGATGGCCATGCCGCAATCCCTTCTCCTCTATTCTCCTCTCGGGATCTTGGGCATGCATGCACATGCGCCCGGTGTGAGTTTAAGCCACCGGGTCTGGGACTCGAACTGCGTTCAACTACGTGGGAGTCCAGTGACATAGCCATTACGCTAACTGCTGGTCCCAGTATGTGGTTTTCATATAGAGACTGAGCCTACATGGAGACATTTGCACAAAGTTTATTAAAACTAATTTTCCATCAATATCTAGTAATGTAGACATATTTGGACAGGTATAGATTCTATCAACACTGTCTCCTGGTGAGTGTTTCAGATGTATATGGCTAATAGAAAAAATATATGATGTGACAAGTAAAGTCAAATATGTGATGTGACAGGTAAAGTCAGGAGGATCACAATTGGGGTTATTAAAATAATATCTGGACACAATATCCACAATACCTTCATTATGAAAGTTTTTTCTGTTAACAACACTTTATAAGTGCTCCTCTGGACAGAATGAAATGTGTATTCTCCTTTGAAAATGTTGATATTAAGTAACTACCAGTATCTGCCAAGATGAAATTAGAGTATCTTCTTAATTATATAAAAAAAGAAAGATACAAGTGGAATAAGGTTCCTAATGCACATCAGATGATAACCTTTCATTTCCTAAAAGAAATACATTGGGTTAAGATGCTTTAGTGTTGGATACTCAGGATCATGCAATCAATATTATTCAAAGAAGAGATTTTAACTAATGTTCAACTTTGGAATGAAGATGGCTATACAAATATTAACTGTGAGCTACTCTACTTGACTAACAAAAGTGGGTCAAGACCCCCTTTAATTACTAAATAATCTGTAGCACTCTCTTTAATTACTAAAGAGACACTGTACAACTATTGATAGTTTCTTCTTCATCTATTAGGACTTTTTCATGGGCTACAATAAAAAAAAAAAAAGACAATCACAAAGACCAGAAGACTAACGAACACTGGAAAGAGAAAAAAGATTCACATTAAATACAGCTAAGAATTCATCACTAATTTATCTCCCCTCAGCTGACCCTCTAATTTCTTTGGATTTAGTAGAATTTACAGTATATATATATATATATATATATATACACAGTATATATTACAGTATATATATCATATATATATATGATATCTGAGTACCTATGTGTATAAAGCA
>NW_006198396.1:354646-356819 GCF_000334495.1 Tupaia belangeri chinensis | reverse complement strand
TATATATATATATAGTATTGCCAGAAATACCTTTCTTGACTCAAAAAAACAGAAAATAAGTGCGCTCACCTCACATGGTCAGTGTTAATTAGCAAGTGACCACAACCTTTATCAGTAAAACATTTCCTTGTATAGATTTATTTATAGTAATGTAGCTCATTGTAATCAGTGCAACAAAGCACCATTGCTACAGAGCATCCAAGAGATTAGAAACATCTTTGTCTTTGTAATAGGATTTTACTTGAATAAAAAGAAAAGCATCCTGACAGGACAGTCAAAGTCCTAAATACAGAAATGACTTAAAAGGAGATTACAATATTTAATTCCCAAAGGTTCTTTAAACATAAGATATTCATCTTTCCAGAAAGGTTTGGGAGAGTTCAGCCTAGACAGAGGCAGATGAATGAGACCTCTCCAAACCCATGCAATCCTATAACTCTAAAAGGGTCTCAGTTCTGCTAGCCCACAGATGGAATAAGATAAATATGCCACTTATAAACTAACCCAATCCATCTACTGATGCCAACTTTTGCCATATGATGCTCATAAAATACTACTTGGTAGTTCCTCTAAAATATGTTCAGCCTAGACAGAGGCAGATGAATGAGACCTCTCCAAACCCATGCAATCCTATAACTCTAAAAGGGTCTCAGTTCTGCTAGCCCACAGATGGAATAAGATAAATATGCCACTTATAAACTAACCCAATCCATCTACTGATGCCAACTTTTGCCATATGATGCTCATAAAATACTACTTGGTAGTTCCTCTAAAATATAAAGAATGCAATTTTAATTTTTTTGGATGAGAATACCAGGGATAAAATAGAAAGAAGGAGGAAATATCCTGGCTTATAAGAAAAAAATATGCATGATATATGCAAATTTTCAGAAAGATAAACTGTATGATAAAAGCCCTTTTTAAATTTTAATTAATTAATTTACATTTATTCACTGAGCATCATCACAGCATACAAAATGTGATTTCCCATGCAAACATACTGCATAGTGGCTTAATCATAATATCAGTGATAATTTTCCATTTCTAGGTTCATATATATATATATATATATTTTTTTTCTATGTTTATATATATATATATATATATATATATATATACACACACATATATATATACACACATACATATATATTTTCCTCCTATCTTTTACCCTCTGACATTTCCCACCCTCCTTCAACACTAACTCTCTTGTCTACAGTTGTTTTACATTCCTTTTATTCTCACAGTTTATTGATTCACAAAATTTCTTAAATAATCTAACTACTTTCAATGGCAATACAATGTAAAGCAAGGAAACAGGTTAGGATTCTGTTCAAATAGTAGGTTCATGAACCTATTGGCAGCTCAGGACAGGACAAAAATGCTTAAAACCAGAAAACAAAGCCTAGAAGAAAATCATCAATGTTTTACTAAAAAGTCATAAAATTCTATTTCACCAGTTTAGTCTCATGTACTTAATCTACCTTCTGTTGTGGTCTGGTCTCTCCAATTAAATTCTGGGATTATAATATTCAACTCCAGACTTGTCCCTACAATTAAGCTGGCCATTTTCTTAGTTTTTGAACTCTTATTTCCGTGTGTCAGTATTTAATTTTCCTGGTATAGCATTCCCTTCAGAACTTCTTGGAGATCTAGTCTGGTGTTAGTAAATTCTTTCAGGTTTTGTTTACCTGAGAATGTTCTTGTCCTTTTCTCCCCATATGAAAGGTAATCTTGCCGGGTGCAGTATTCTTGGTTGAAACTGCTTGTCCTTTAACACTTTGAATATATTTTCCCATTCTTTCCTTGCTTGCATTGTTTCCGATGAGAGGTCCTCTGTTAGCGTGATGGAATATCCTCTGTAGGTAACTTGACATTATTTGCCAATCTTAATATCTTGTCTTTGTGGTTTTGGTTAATCTGGCTATAAATGTGTCCTGGAGAAGTTCTTCTTGGGTTGATTCTATTTGGGGTCCTTTGTATTTCTTAGGACTGGATCTTTTTTTTTTTTTTAAGAGGTTTTTTTGTTATAGGGCGCGTGCACTTGCCAGACAGACAGAGAGAGACAGAGAAATAGAAAGCGAGAAATCACTCCCCAGGGTGGATGGCCATGCCACAATCCCTTCTCTTCCATTCTCCTCTTGGGATCTTGGGCACACACGCACATGCGCTC
>NW_006198396.1:343252-354468 GCF_000334495.1 Tupaia belangeri chinensis | reverse complement strand
TTCCCTTCTGGGATACCAATTATACAGATGTTTGGACATTTGATGATATTTAGTATTTGTCATATATTATTCTCATTTCAGGGGGCAATTTTCTCAGTCTTTGTGGTAGATTTTTCTAGGCCAGTGATTCTTTTACATCTGAAATTCGATTTTCTGTCTGATCTAGTCTGCTTTTAATACTTTCAAGGGAGATTTTGACTTCCTGTATTATAGCCTTCATCTCTAACAGGTCCATTCAATTAATTTTTAGAGTGTAAATTTCCTCTTTTAAATCTTGCAAGAATTTCCTCATCTCCTAGAACGTATCAGCTCCTTTCTCCTGCCTCTTCTGTAGTTCATTCTCACTCTTCTCTTCCATCTCTGTTAGCTTTGTCACTATAAATATTCTAAATTCTTTTTCTGACATTTCCATGAGTTTCATTGTACTGTCTGAGGATGAGGAATATTCTTTTCCCTTGGAGGAGAAGTATTTTCTTGCTTTCCCATATTTCTTGTGACCCTGCGGTGATTTCTAGTCATCTGATGATGGTGTGTTTCTTCCTAATTCTTGAAGTTCAATCTGAGCATTCAGAGGCATGCAGGAGGTGATCTGCAATCTTTCTTCCATTCCATTGTTCACTTTTTGTGCATCAGCTTCAGTGAGAATTGAGGAATATTCTGACCCTAATCATATTCAGATATTTGGATACTGTTCACTTGGATCTACCTAGACACTTAATGCATAGAGACTGAGTAGCGAAGGAAAACAGATAAAGAAAAAAGGAAAAGAACTCGAAGAAGAGGAAAGAAGAAGAAAAAATAAAATAAAAAAAGAAGAAAGAAAAAATGATAATAAAAAAATTTTAGATTCTAACTTCAAAAAGCAAAAAATGAAAAGCAGTATTTTACAGCTCAAGTTCAGTATCTCTCTCAGGATAGGCCTGGGTTTGTGCTTTTCCTAAATGGGATGGGGAAAGGCACAAATTAGCACAATAAAGGAGGGGCTTGAGAGCCCAGAAAATACTTTACCTTAAAAGACAGTGGGAGACACAGAGGACAGAGAGAGAGAGAGAGAGAGATGGAGAGAAGGAGACAGAGGTAGCCCTTCCCACTAGAAATGAATCCAGAGGGATAAGTCTCAGCAGAAAATTTTCATTTTTAGTCATGAAAACAATATTTCACAGCTCATGTTCAGTATCCATCTCAGGATAGATAAAAGCCTTTTTTTAGTTCATCCATTCTTCTGATAGAACTGATAGCACATACTTCATCCTATCCACCCACTGCCAACATTGACAACAAAATAGAAAACCAAAAAGAAAACTCAGTGAAAGAAATAATTTCTAAAAGGACACATTTGTAGTCACATTTAGCTTTAGAAAAACAGCGGTTTTCAGGGACTAATATCCTGTTAGATCCTATGTCAACAGTTATTTATAGTACTTATATATAGTTCAGTGTTCTTGGAGAACCTAGGGATTCTTTACCTGACTTTGGGCCTCAAGATGTCTACATCAGCCCCTGTCCGGTAGCCAAGAAGAGATTAATCATATCATAACAGCAACTTGATCCTACCTCAGAGCCAGTTCTGGCTACTCTGAGCTTGTGTCTCAATTCCCAGAGGATTGCTTTCTCTGTCCTGCCTACTCTACCCAATGACCCTATATTCTTGATCAGTCTTACATTTCTCTGATTAGCCTTTTATTTGGATACTTGTTTATTCTTTCTTATTTAATGAACACGATCATGAATACTGTTTTAGGTACTTTATAAATATTAACACATTTCATTATTAAAACAACCTTATGAGGGAGGTTCTATTGTCCTCATATTATAAATGAAAAAAATTCAGGCATAAATAAGATCAATTAACTGATCCAAAGACCACGTTGCAAGTAAGTGGTGGAGCAGAGATTGGAAGCCAAATAAGGCAGCTCAAGAATTCATGCTTTTAACCATTATGCTATGCTGGCCTCAAAAAGGAGATGGCCAAATTACAACTATTGGTCTACCAATTATCCTAAAGATGTCTTGCCTTCCTTTTTTTACAGAAAAGGTATAATAACATTGAATTTACAATTTTTTAAAGGCAACCAGAAGTACATATCCTAACTTTGTTTACATGATGCTTACAACATATTACATGATAGACCGTTTTAGCACAATCCTTAGCAGTAGTGTTGCATAAACCTGGAGGGGTGGGCAGAAACATTACTTAGCAAATCACATTATTCCTCATAACTTTAATCGAAGCAGAACTCTTTTGTAAACAGAAGAGCATGATTTTCATCTCTAAAAATTATCCTATTACATGTTTTAACAGGTGTTTTTCTGAATCCCATTGGCCTGAGAGCCAAAATTGAGGCATCTGGACCACATCAACCCCACTCAACTTCTAATCTTGCAACTCCAGGTTTTCTAATTTTTTTTTCTTGAGTCAGACAGAATGTCTTCTATATCTGTTAATTGCACCCCCAATCATAGGAGTGAGCTAGATAGCTTCTTGCCTTCATTCTACTTTTCTGTTCCTGCACTTGCTTTCCTTATCAGAAGGGCAGATGCACTCCTCTGAGAGAACACCAAATGCCAGATGACGCCAGTGCAGCAGCAGGGCCCGGAGGCCCTGGGAGTCCTGGGATAGGAGGCTGCGGCAGTTTCCATGGAGGCTTCGGCAGTGGCCCCCATGGTCGGGGCCAGGGCCCAGGCCTAGGACCTGGCCGCCGAGCTCAGGGAGGCAAGGCCGAAGACAAGGAGTAGATCCTGGGCACCAAGCTGGGCCACCTGGTCAAAGACATGAAAATCAAATCCCTGGAGGAGATTTATCTCTTCTCTCTGCCCATCAAGGAGTCTGAGATTATCAACTTCTTCCTGGGAGCGTCTCTCAAGGATGAGGTTCTGAAGATCATGCCTGTGCAGAAGCAGACTCGCTCTGGCCAGTGGACCAGGTTCAAGGCGCGACTGCAATGGCCACATTGGTTTGGGCATGAAGTGCTCCAAGGAGGTGGTCACCGCCATCCGAGGGGCCATCATCCTGGCCAAACTCTCCATTGTCCCAGTACAGAGAGGCTACTGGGGAAACAAGATCAGCAAGTCCCACACTGTCCCTAGCAAGGTGACTGGCCCCTGTGGCTCTGTACTGGTGATCCTCATTCCTGCCCCAAGAGGCACTGGCATTGTCTCAGCTCCTATACCCAAGAAGCTGCTGATGATGGTTGGCATCAATGACTGCTACACCTTAGCCTGGGGCTGTACTGCCACCCTGGACAACTTCGCCAAGGCCACTTTTGATGTCATCTCCAAGACCTACAGCTATCTGACCCCTGACCTCTGGAAAGAGACCGTGTTCACCAAGTCTCCCTATCAGGAATTTACCAACCATCTTGTCATGACCCATACCAGAGTCTCTGTGCAGAGGACCCAGGCTCCAGCTGGGTATTTCATACAGCGAGAATAAAGTGAATTAAGCCTTAAAAAAAAAAAAAGAAGGGCAGCTGCTGAACTGACTGCTGTTTGTTAGTCTGTTGATTCAGGCCTCTGTCCATCTCCTTAGGCCTTCTCCTTTTCCAAATCACTGTCTTATCTTCTAAGGCTAACAAACACTCTTCTAATACACCCATTTTAGCTATCTAGTTACTAAACATAGAAAGAAAATACAGTCTTAATTCTTTCCTTTTCTCTACCCTCACATCTAATCTATCAGCAAGCCCTGTTGACTCTATCTTTAAGTTATAACCAAAACCCTTCCAATTCTCCCCATCTCTATTGTTACCATCCTAATACAAGACATTATCTCTCCTTGGATTAAAAACAATAGCCTCCAATCTAGTTTCAATATTTCCACTCTTAACTACCTTAAAATTGCCCATTCTGCATATAATAATCTTGTTAAAGCAAATAAATAAAATAGAAAATAAATGAAATATACAGAAAATAAATGAAAGCAAAAGCTGGTTTTTTGAAAAGATAAACAAGATTAACACCAAAACATACAGCCAATTCATTTTGACAAAGAGTACCAGTTAATCCAGTAAGAAAAAGAAAACCTTTTTAGCAAATGGTGCTGGGAAAACTGGAGTTTCCACCTGCAGAAAGATGAATCTGAACCCCTATCTGTCACTATTAACAAAAATCAAATCAAAGTGGATCAAAGATCTAAACCTAAGACCGTATACTATAAAACTGCTGGTGGAAAACACTGAGGAAACTCTGGGAGACATTAGGGTAGGTAAAGAGTTCTTAAGCAAGAACCCCAAATCACAGGCAATAGTCCCCAAAATAGACAGGTGTGATTACATCAGATTAAGGAGTTTCTGCACAGCAAAGGACACTGTAATTAGCATGAATCGTCAACCTTTGGAATGGGAGAGAATTTTTATTAACTGTGCCTCAGATAATGGACTGATAACCAGAATACATAGGGAACTCAAGCAGCTTACCCAGAAGAAAATGATTCACCCAATTAAAAGATAGAAAAATGAGCTGAATAAACAACTCTCTAAGGAAGACACATGAACAGTCAAAAAGCATATGAATGTTTAAGTGCTGGCGAGGCTGTAGAGAAAAGGGAAATTTCCTATACTGTTGGTTGGAATTTAAATTAGTACAGCCACTTTGTAGAACAATATGGAGCTTCCTCAAAGACCTACAAATATAACTACCATATGATCTAGCAATTCCAATTCCTGGGTATCACCCAAGGTATAAAAATACACTCAGTCAGAAAAACATTTGCATATCCATGTTTATTGTGGCATTATTCACAATTGTTAAGACATGGAACCAATCTAAATATCCACGAACAGATGAATGGATTGAAAAAATGTGGCTCATATACACTACAGAATACTACTCAGCCATAAAAAATAATGAGACTCTGGCATTTGATAGAAAATGGACAAATATGAAAGCGAACAAATATGCTAAGTGAACCAAGCCAAACTATGAAAGAGAGGCATTATATGTCCCCATTTAAAATACACTGAATGTTGGCACTGTATGGCAGAAACTCTCTTTCTTTTTTTCTTTATTTTTATTTGACTTTTAATTTAAACTTTCCCCTGTGGCTTCAACATCATGGAGCATTGCATTACTGCTGCACCACCAGGCTGGCCTAATTTCTCTTATAAATCAGAAGATGATTCTAGGAACATTATATAACAGCCTCTAAAGCTAATGTCTCCATCTCACAGAGCATAAAGTTTAAGTTCATTGATTAAGACCAGATGGAAATATAACACATTTTCAGATCTTTATAGAATAGAAACAGGCCATGGGTATACTGATGATGCCTGGATATTGAACACACCCACCAAACTAGGTTGAATTATGCTAAGCGTCCATGTGGGCTGTTAACACTACCTTTTGTTTTACCATTTTTTTCCCTTTTGGTCACAGGGTACATGTGCTTACTGAAGAGAGATAGAGAGAAAGAGAGACAATAAGAAAGAAAGTGAGAAATCACCTCCCAGGAGGACGGCAATGCCACAATCCCTTTTCCTCTATTCTCCTGGGATTTGGGGCATGCATGTACATGTCCCCAGAGTGATTTTCAAGCCACCAGGTCCAGGACTCAAACCATATTAGGCCATGTGGGAGTCTAATACCTTAACTACCACACCACCTGCTGGCCTCTATCTTAATATTTTAAATCACATAATTAAAGAGAATTACGAGTACCACTTCCACTTAAATGGTGGTGGAAAGGGCATTGAGTGCATAAAGTGGTATCATGGCATGACAGTAAAACACTTAGTAGAAGTCACAGATGGAGTTTTTATATAACCTTAGCCCAGGGAATCACCTCTTTAGGCCTAACTTTGTTCATGTGCAAAGTAAGTAAATCAATATAGATGATCTCTACCAACTGTAACAGCCTATCATCTTAAACTTTTACATTAATACAAAAGTACAAATATAAAAGTGAGAGTTGATACATACAAAACCCAACTGCTACTACAATGTTAAACATTTAGCAGTGATTATTAGATATTATAGTCAAATGATTCTCTATATATGTACTATATATGTTACCTTAGGCAATTTACCCAATGATATATGTGAACTGAAGACAGTAGTAGCAATAGCAGCAGCAGCAGCAACAATAAAAGCAATGGTGATGGTAATAGTGGTGGCTAAAATTTATGTTGGCTTTCTATCAGCTATATCCTGTTATAGACACTTAACAAACATTAACTCATCTAATCCTCATCATAAACACTAGAATGGAAGTACTCTTTTTTTTAAAAAAAAAAAAAGGTTTTTTTCATAGTGCTTTGCATGTGCTTGCCAGAGAGAGACAGAGAGTGTCAGTGAGAGAGAAAGTGAGAAATCACCCCCTAGGGAGGATGGCCATGCCACAGTCAACTTCTCTTCTATTCTCTTCCCAGGATTCTTGTTAAATATGCACATGCACCCTGCGAGATTTTCAAGTTACCAGATCTGGAAATTGAAGTATCATTAACCATGTGGGAGTCCAGAGCCTTAACCACTATACCATCCACTAACCCTGGGAGTATTCTTATTATATGCACTTTGTAGAGAAGAAAGATGAAGTATAGAAAAATAAGGTGGCTTGCCTTAATGACAGGAGTGTCAGAATTCAAACTTAGAATTTCGGCTATTAATCAGGACAGAGAAAAGAGAAGAAGAACTAGGAATCTTACTTCCAGCTAAGATATAGTAAAAGAGACCAGGTTTATCCCCTTTCCTTAAACAACTGGAAAGTCAGAAAAAATAAAAATAAAACAATGGTAGCACAGGACTGTGATCTCTAAGAAAAGAAACAAACAAAGAAAGCCTAATCATTGCTCCAGGTTATTGTATAGAGGCAATTTCCAGGCCATAGAGCAAGGAGAAGGAACTCAAACAGCTCCCAGTAGTTTCACTGAATAGAGTGCAGATAGGCCTATATGGTTTGAAATTGTGGAGGAGAGTACAGGATTCAATGGAGCTGCAGAGAGAAGAGGAGCTCTATAAATCTAGAGAGGGGTTCCTGTGACTCTTCGGCTGATTATCCAATCTGCATATACATAAAAAAAAGAAGCTAGTCAATCTGGGCAAAAGAACCATCAGGAGGGAATGACTTTCAGGGCAGTGACATGACATGACACACAGACAGACTCTCCACCTAGTCAAACAATGACAATTGATGAAAATTATTAAAAAGCAACAACGGCTGGGCTGGCCCTGTAGCACACTGATTAAGTGCTGTGCATAGAAAGCCAGATCCTACTTAGCCAACTGCAATTCAAATTCTGGTCCCAGTGATTTGGGGAAAAAATGCCAGGCATGTATGTGTATATGCCCAAAAATGCTGACAAGAAGGAGAAATGGAAAAGAAAGGATTAAGTGTGACCATGCCCCATTAGAAGTGCTTTCCATTTATCTCTCTCATGCCCTCTGAGAATTACAAAAAATTATTTGATCGACCAGTAAAATATATTTTTTAAAAGCAACAATTGCTAAAAGTTTCTAGAAATTATCCCAAGGGCATACAGCAAATGAAGAAACATATCTTTGAGAAAGTTTACTAAATTTTGGTAAGAGCAAAATCATTTGGTGGCATTTAAGATGTGATATCCTTTGAACCTCCATTTCATTTCTCAGGCCAGTATGATAGAAATTCTACTCTGGTAGTTGCAGTCAAAAACACAGAGCTTCCTTTTCCTCCAACTTGCAGCCTAAGATTATGGTGTCACATGGGGTAGGGCAGGATGCTGAGTTTTCTTACACACCCCCAGCCCTGACCAGAAGCTTCCAACCCCATCAATATAGTAGGGAGGTATAACTGAGAGAAAAGCAGGCCACCGTCACAAACTTCAGCTCTAAAGAAGTGGCGTGGATGTTTTCCTCAGGAGAGTAGGAACAGGGGAGTATAAGAACAAAGGACTCCATAACTATCTTCTAAGGAACTTAGTTTATTTAAAACAGATTCAGTGCACTGTGGAAAAGAGTGGAGATTTTGGTGGTGAGTACTTAAAAAGGGGCTAGTTGCTCCATGAAAGCAAGATGCTAAACTATTTATCAGCTTTCTGATTAACAGAGATACCCAGGGAAAAATATACCTAAGAGGCTTCCTGGGGTCAGAATTAACCTCAGGTACTGCTCTCTAAACTACCTGTGTAAACAGGCCTGAATTTAATTGAATCAGAAAGAGCAATTTATGCCCCAGAACATTTCAAAAACAATAGAACAGCCTGTTGGAAACTAATAATGGCTAACAGCTGACTACCTATGACAGAAACATACAATTTAACAGAGGGATTAGAAAAAGAGACGGTCAAATAGAGCCTGCTAAAAACCACTGCCATACCAAGATGACTATGAAAACACCAATCTTTGTATCTTTTGATAGCTCAAAAGCTTCACAATGTGGAAGAAATAGACTTCATTGAACTAGTACATTCAAGTCGCTAAACAAAAAACAATAACTAACTCTAAATGGGGGGAGGAGTGGTGGTGGTAGTCAGTATCCAGATTGCTACACTGTATTATCTAAAATGTTTTTTTTTTTCTCAATTTATTTATTTTTTCTTTTTTGGGGGCTAGAGAAGGTATTCTCTTGCCAGAGAGAGAGGAGAGGAGAAAGCACCCCAAAAAGAAATGGTCATGCTGCAATCCATTCTTCTCGATCTTTCCCTCCTTTTAAGATTTTGGGCATGCAAGAACACATGCCCGGCATGTCTCTCAAGTCATTGTGTCTGTAACAAATCATGCAGTTGACCATATGGAATCCAGCTGCCTTAACCACCAGGCCATGGAGCCGGCCCTAAAATACTCAGTTTTAGCACAAAATTACAAGGCATGCAAAAAGCCAGTAAAGGGTGACTCATACACAGCTTTTAAAAAATAGGTAAGAGAAACTGTCTTTGAGAAGGCTCCAATAGAGCATTTAGTAGACAAAGTCTTTGAAGCATATATTATGATTATGTTCAAAGAAAATCATGATATGTGTGTATATGTATGTATATGTGTGTATGTGTATACATATGTGTGTGTGTATATATATGTATATATATGCATATTCTGGAGCTAAAATCTATAATAATGGAAATAAATTCATTAGAGGTGTTCAACAGCAGATTGGACAGGCAGAAGAAGAAAACGTCAAGAAAGAACAGCAGATTGTGCAATCAAAAGAACAGAGAAGAAAATGTAAAGAAGAAAATTTAATAGAGCTTCAGACTCCTTTAAGTACACCAGCATAACCCAAAACAAAGTAACAGAAGGAGAGAAGAGGAAGAAAAAATATTAGAAGAGAGAATGGCTGAAAACTTCTTAAATTTGGTGAAAAACATTAACTTATGTATAAAAGAAGCTCAACAAACTTCAAGTAAGAAAATCAAAGAAAAAATGTTTAAAGTTAAAATCTTGAAAAAAGCAAGAGAAAAATGACTCATCTAACTTCCTATCAGAGACAGCGAAAGTCAAACACCAGTAAAATAATATTTTCAAAGTAATGAAAGGGGGATAAAAGCTAACTAACAAAATAGTCAACCAATGATCTTCTCTTGGATTGGCCCCAAAACACAGTGGTTAAGTCCTGTGCAGAGGGGACTAAATCCACATAGCTGACAATGATTCAAATCTCAGCCACAGTTGCAACACACTGGATGCTCATGTGCCCATGCCCAGGATCTGGATGGGATGGAAAAATGGAAGAAAAAGATCACAGTATGAGTAGGCCCCATTGGAAGGTTCTCTCTTTCTCTCTTTCTCTCTCTCTCTCTGGAGGATGCATGTATACTTTGGCATTAAAAACAAACAAACAAATAAACAAACAAACAAAACTTTCTTGGGGCTATCAGGTGGCATGGTGGTTAAGAGTGCCTGACTCCCACATGGCCGACTATGGTTCAAGTCCAGGGTCCAGGACCCAGCGGCTTGCTTTCTCACGTTCCCTCTCTCTCTCCCTTTCTCTCTCTGTCCCTCTCTCTGGTCAAATTAAAATAAATAGATAGATAAATAAATAAATAGATAGATAGATAAAATGAAGTTGAAATGAAATTTAAGAAAATAATCTTCTCTCTAGAAAAATGGTCTTTAAAGAATTAAAATGAAATAAGAACATTCTCAGATAAAGACAAATATTGTATTTGTCTTACAAGAAATATGAAGAGAATGTCAAAAAGTTCATGGAAAAATGAAATTAAAACATAAGCTTATTTCAGTGCAAAAAATTTTGCAATCTATGTATAGCTTTTTTTCATAATGTTAATTTTCTATGAATGTTTTAAAGCCCACTTGTACTAAAATGAGTTCTTCAGGCTGAAAGAAAATTAACCATTAATGATAATTTAATCCCACACCCCTAAAGAAAAATCTCACCCATGCAGGACACTTGGTAATCACACAATTATAAAATATTATAAAATGTATATTTTCCTTCCTTCTTCTTTCAACTAATTTAATTGTATGAAACAATACATATATAATTGAATTTGGGGTATATACTAGATATACTACATACAAAAACATATAGCAATACATTTATTTAGTTTTAACTGTACCAGAGAAGTGGGTAAGAACAAACTGTATTAAAGTAAGGAAATGGTGGCCAGCAGGTGACATGGTGGTTAAGGTGCTGGACTCGCACATGGCTAACTGCAGTTGGCTAATTGCAGTTTCAAGTGCTAGACCCGGTGGCTTGAAAATCACACTATATGCATGTGCACATATACCCAAAATCCCATGAGGAGAATGGAGCAGAAGGGTCTGCACTATGATAAATTAAGATGTACAGGATAAGTCCTAGTGCAACCACAATGAAAGTAACTAAACAGTACATAGTAAAAAAATCATAAAAGGAATTTAAATGTTACACTAGTATATGAGTGCAGTGACTAACCCTATTTCTTAAAGAGTGAGGTAATCTCCTTTGCCCTCCATTTCTCCATCCATGCTATAGCAAATTAGAATAACAATGTGTTTTCTTTCCCCTAGGTGGCCATTGTTTGGATAGATTGACTCTGGGAGCTTAGGGCAAACATGCTCTTAACCCCAGCATAGCTCCTTTGGAATCCTTTTAATGTCCCAGCAGACCAGCAGATGGCATGGAGATTAAGGCAGCTGGATCCTGCATAGCCAACTATACTATTAAAATCTCAGATAGGGGGCACCTGCGTGGGCCCCCCCCGGGTCCTGCGCGGTGTGGCAGCGGTGCCTGTGCGGGCCCCCCGGGCCCTGTGCAGCGCGGTGGTGGTGCCTGCGTGGCCCCCCGGGCCTGCGCGGCTGGGGCT
>NW_006198396.1:336970-342257 GCF_000334495.1 Tupaia belangeri chinensis | reverse complement strand
CTCCATTCTCCTCTCGGGATCTTGGGCACGCACGCACACGCGCCCGGCGTGAGTTTTAAGCCACCGGGTCCGGGACACGAACCGCGGTCGACTACTAGGGAGTCCAGCGACATAGCCATTACGCTAATCATTTTGTAAAAAAAAATGCATATTTGACGACTGCAGCGAGCTGTGTGGGCACAGCAGGGTACTACTTTATAGTATGTTCATTCTACTCACTGGGGTTTATGCCTAAAGTCAGACTTGGGTTCATGTATAGGTATGTGTCAGCTGTGCTAGCTACTGGATATATTTAGACTAATTAAGTTCATTGGCAGAACAATTGAATGGGGGGGGAGGCATGGAGGGCAACCATGGATGCCAGGGACAATGTGGGAGGAGGATGGGACATAGCAGAGGGTGGGGGATAGGGAATCAAGGATGGCAAAACAAAAGGCAAGGTATGCAGGACATAAGAATTGGAAAATTATTTGCTGAGAACATGTATGTTGATGTGTTTGATTGAGCCAATGCACAGTGTATTTTGTATGGAAAATTCATTGGTGTCTTGTGATGGTGTATAGTGAATTAATGTAGAAAATGAATAAATTTTTAAAAAAAATCTCAGATAGGGCAGCTTTAAAAACACACGAGGCACATGTACATGTGCGTCCAAAATCCCAAAAGGAAAATGGAGGAGATTGAATTGAAGCATGGCCATCCCCCTTTGGGGAATGCCATTTCACTTTCCTTCTCTTTTTCACTGTCTCTGTCTGTCTCCTTTGAGAACATGCACCCTACACTCAAAAAAAAAAAAAATGCCATCTTACTTTGCAGTGGGTGGCTTTGGCTTCAGGATGGCAATGGAAAGCAGTGTACAAAGTATCACAAAGTAAGCATAGAGTTGAAACTACAAGTGCCTTGAGATCACCAGAGCCCAACACCCTATTTTGCATGTGAATTTAACCTACAATAAACAATAATCTCAAAAAAACCCAACCAACAAACAAACAAACAAACCAACAAAAAACAAAAAAATACCCTCCTAACTAAAGGGAACCAGCAGTTAGCGTAATGGCTATGTTGCTGGACTCCCATGTAGTTGACCGCGGTTCGCGTCCCGGACCCGGTGGCTTAAAACTCACGCCGGGCGCGTGTGCGTGTGTGCCCAAGATCCCAAGAGGAGAATGGAGGAGAAGGGATTGTGGCGTTACCATCCCCCCCTGGGGGGTGATTTCTCGCTTTCTGTCTCTCTGTCTCTCTCTGTCTGTCTGGCGAGCGCACGCGCCCTATAGCAAAAACCTCTCAAAAAATAAAAAATAAAAAAATAAAAAAACTCCTAACAATAATCTCCTGGGAAGTTCTTTATTGGGAGTATCTTGTTCATGTTTTCCGTATTACCAATTCAACTAGAAAACAGTCATTTAATTCAAAAGAAAGCAGAAAGATAAGTGGAAGAATGAAAAAGATATATTGAAAATCAAAAGAAAAGTGACATATATAAGTCGAGCTACATCAATAACATTAAATAAGACCATAATAAATAATCCAATCAAAAGTAAAAGATCACGTTGTATTAACAGACATTTAGTTACATGCTGTATACATGACATATCCTTTAGATCCAAATATATGAATTAGCTGAAAGTAAAACAATGCAAACAGATATAGCATGTAAACAGCACCTATAATAAAGTTGAAGTGGCAACATTAATGCCAAATAAAATGGACTTTAAAGCAAAAAAATTTACTGGAGATAAATGGAGACATTATATAAAAATATATTAATCAAAAGAAAATAACAATTATGAATTGTATATGTACAACAGACCTCCTAAAAACATAAGACAAGACGTAACAGAATTGAAAGGAGGGACAGACAGTTCAATAACAATACTTGGAGATTTCAATCTCTCACTCTCAATAATGAATAGAACAAGTAGGCAGAAGACTAACAAGGATACAGAAGACTTAAATAAAACTATCAGCAAAATAGAACTAATAGCTATTGATATAACACTCCACTCAACAACAGCAGAATCTGTATTATTCTCAAGTGCACATGGAACATTGTTCAGGTTTTACCATATTCTAGACCATAAAACAAACCTCAATACATTTAAAAAGACATAAATCATACAAAGTATGCTTTCTGACTACAGTGGAATAAAATCTGTCTAAGACTGAAATAAATTTGGGAAATTAAAAATATGTAGAAATAAGTAACCAATAGGTCAATGAAGAAATCATAATGAAAATTAGAAAATATTTAAGATGAATAAAAATGAAGACATAACAAAACTTACAATATATAGCTAAAATAGTGCTTAGAGGTAATTTATAGCTGTAAACATGTGCACTAACAAAAGAATAGGGACCAGCAGATGGTGTATTGGTTACTTTGCTTGACTCCCACATGGCCGACATGGTTGAAGTCCCAGATCCAGAGGCTTGAATCTCACACCAAGTGTATGTACATGTGTGGTCAGAGTCCCAAGAGGTGAATGGAAGAGAAGGGATGGAAGCATGACCATTCCCAATGAAGGGTGATTTCTTGCTTTCTGTCTCTCCAGCTAGCACATGCATCCTATAGCAAAAATCTCTCTAAAATAAAGTAAAATTAAATAAAATAAAAAGTCCAAATCAATGACTTTCTCCCTTAAGACACCATAAAAGGAGCAAACTAAACCCAAATCCATCAGAAAAAAGACAGGAATTTTGGAAGCATGACCATTCCCAATGAAGGGTGATTTCTTGCTTTCTGTCTCTCCAGCTAGCACATGCATCCTATAGCAAAAATCTCTCTAAAATAAAGTAAAATTAAATAAAATAAAAAGTCCAAATCAATGACTTTCTCCCTTAAGACACCATAAAAGGAGCAAACTAAACCCAAATCCATCAGAAAAAAGACAGGAATTTAGAAGACACCTTCATGGCTTCTGAGAACTAGTGAGTTCAGGGAATAAAGAAATGATTTTTGTACTGATAATTCAGCCTCCAGCCCCCAATTCCAGTGGAAGAAGCTCTCTTAAGCCTTCTCTCTGCCTCTACCTCTGTCTCTACCTCTCTCTCTGCCTCTGCCTCTGTCTCTCTATCTCTGTCTCTCTCTATCTCTGTCTCTGTCTTCAAATTTTTTGTTATTGTTCCTTTTTAAAAATTTTTAAGGTAAAGCATTTCCTGGACTTTCAGCCCTTCCTCTCCCTTTAACTTGTTAATAATCTCCTCTCCTCCCAACCCAGGAGGGGCAAGGGAACAAGCCTCAGAAGACACCTTCATGGCTCCTGAGAACTAAGGAGTTCGCGTGGCACACAAGCGCACTGTGTGGTTTTCTAATTTTTGCTTTAAAAATAAATAAATAAATAATTAAGGTTTTTTAAAGTTTTTTCTTCTCTTTTTCTCTGTTTCTTGGTTGTTTTTGTTGCTGTTGTCTCTCTATCTCTCTCTCTGTTTCCTTTTCTGCACACTCCTTGATGCTCTGATTGAACTTCAAGTTTGGGAAAAAACACACTTTCCACCAGATGACTAGAAATCAATGCATGAGCACAAGAAATATGGGAAAGCAAGAAAAGACCTCTCCTCCAAGGGAAAAGAATAACTCCTCTTCATCCACAGACAGCTCAATGGAAATCATGGAAATGTCTGATAAAGAATTTAGAACATTCATAATGGTGAAGCTACCAGAGATGGAAGAGAAGAGAGACAGTGAACTGCAGAAGAATAAGGAGAAAGGATCTGACAAGTTCTGGGAGGTGAGGAAATTCTTGCAAGATCTAAAAGAGGAATTACACACTTTACAAAAGAATCAAATGGAACTGTTAGAGATCAAGACTATAATATAGGAAGTCAAAATCTCTCTTGAAAGTATTAAAAGCAGACTAAATCATACAGAAAATAGAATCTCAGACGTAGAAGAGAAAATTGCTGGCCTAGAAAATCCACCACGAAGATCAAGAAAATTACTCCAAAATTTGAGAATAATATAAGAGAAATACTAGATACCATTAAACGTCCAAACATCCAGATAACTGGCATCCCAGAAGGCAAAGAGTCTAATAAGGGCATTGATAATCTATTCCATGAAATTCTGAAAGAAAACTTTTCAAACATAGAAAGGCACTCAAAGATCCAATCCCAAGAAATACAAAGGACCCCAAATAGAATCAACCCAAGAAGGTCTTCTCCAAGATACATTACAACCAGACTGACCAAAACCACAGACAATGACAAGATACTAAAATTGACAAGAGAGAAACAGCAAGTTACCTTCAAAGGATATCCCATAAGACTAACAGCAGACCTCTCATCAGAAACAATGAGAGCGAGGAAAGAATGGGGAAATATATTCACAGTGTTAAGGGAAAAGCAATTTCAACCGTGAATACTGGACCTAGCAAGATTATCCTTCATATGGGAAGAAAAGACAAGAACATTCTCAGATAAAAAAAATCTGAAAGAATTTACCAGCACCAGACCAGATCTCCAAGAAGTTCTCAAGGGAGAGCTATGTCAGGAAAATTAAATGTAGTCACACAGAAATAGGAGTTCAAACACTAAGAAAATGGCCAACTTAATCATAGAGACACATCTAGAGTTGAATATTATATCCCAGAATTTGATCAGGAAGATTGAACCACAACAGACGATAGACTAAGTACGTGAGACTGAACTGATGAAATAGCATTCTGTGACTTATGACTAAAATATTGCTGCTTTACTTCTAGGCTTTGTTGTCTGGTTTTAGGAGTTTTTGACCTGTTTTGAGCTGTCAATAGGTTCATGTATCTACTATTTGAACAGAATACTAACCTGTTTCCAGGCTTTAAGTTTTAAGCAAATTTCCTCACCAATTCAAACTGCTTTCCATGAAATTTCCAGCTGAACTTGCTATTGAAAGTAGTTAGATTATGTAAGAAATTGTGGGATCAATAAAATGTGGGGGGAAAAGGAATGGAAGACAACTGTAGACACCAGAGATAGTGTGAGAAGAGGGTGGGAAAGGGCAGAGGGTCAGAAATAGGGGTAAATATATATATATATATATGAAACTAGAAATGGAAAATTATTGATGATAACATACATGTAGTGTATTCTGGGTGGGAAACCACTTTTTTTTTTGGAGAGATTTTCACTGTAGGGCGCGTGCGCTCGCCAGACAGACAGAGAGAGACATAGAGACAGAAAGCGAGAAATCACCCCCCAGGGGGGATGGTCACATAGCAATCCCTTCTCCTCCATTCTCCTCTCGGGATCTTGGGCACGCACGCACACGCGCCCGGCGTGAGTTTTAAGCCACCGGGTCCGGGACACG
>NW_006198396.1:330003-336729 GCF_000334495.1 Tupaia belangeri chinensis | reverse complement strand
AATAAATAAAATGGGGGGAAAAGGCATAGAAAGCAACCATGGATACCAGAGAAAGTGTGAGAGGAGGGTGGGACATGGCAGAGGGTGAGAGATAGGGAATCAAGGATGGCAAAAATAGCAAAATATACAGGATACAAATGGAAAATTATTTGTTGATGATAATATGTATGTTGATGTGCTTGATTGAGCCAATTTACAGTTTATTCTGGATGGGATATATCATTTTGCATACTGTAATGATGTATAGTGAATGAATGTAAATAAATTAAATAAATAAACATTTTTTAAAAAAGAAAAAAGATGGGAAAAATAAAATTAGAATAGAGATTAATAAAATAATAAATTAAAAATAGAGAAAAATAAATAAAACCAAAAGTCAAATCTTTGAGAAGATCTACAAAATTAAAAAAACCTTTACCTAGAGGGACCATCAGGTGGCAGAATGGTTACATTGCTTGACTACCATGTGGTCAACTATGATTTGAGTCCTGGGCTCAGGGGCTTCAGATTCACACAGGATGCTTGTACCTGTGTGCCCAAAATCCCAAGAGGAAACTGGAGGAGAAGGGATTGCAGCATGGCCATCCCCTGTGGAGCGTGATTTCTTGGTTTCTGTCTCTCTGGTGAACACATGCACCCTATAGCAAAAATCTCTCTTAAAAACAAAAAACAAAACGAAACAAAAAGACCTTTAGCTAGAGTGATCAAACAAAACAGAAAGAATCAAATGACTAAAATTATGAAAGAAATAAGGAATATTACTATCAACCTTAAAAAATAAAAAAATGAAATTTCTAGAGATTTCTACAGATTAAAAATATATTATCTACAAATGAAAAAAAATTAGTTCTTGCACTACATGTAAAGTAGCATACTATTACTTTACAGTAAACTGATAAGGGTAATCTGGTATAACCACTAAAAATAAAGAAGTATAACTAATAAGAAAATAATGGAGATAAAACAAAATCATAAAAAAGTTTAATTACTCCAAAAGAAGAAAAGAGAGGAAGAATAAAGAATTAGAACAAGAGCAGATGGAAACAAATAGAATATAAATTTCAAAATAGTAGATTTAAACTCAAACATAACAATACTTAAATAAAATGAAAATTATCTAAACATCCAAATTATAAGCCAGAGATTGTCAGGTTGTATTAAAAAGAAAAATAAGCCTGAGGGTGAATCTCAGTTACAGAGATGCTCAGCATAGTAACATCATTATTGGTAAAAACTACAACAGAAACCCTGTAATACTAGCCAAAGCAACCAACAAAAGGGGAATTGGTAAGCCAAGGAATTTATGGGGGGTAATTCTGTTTTGTTTTCTCTTTTTCCTAGCAACTTTGCCCAAAGAGTAAGTCCTAGTCATGGAACAGTTTGGCAGTGATGGCTGTGTGAATAGCCAAAATTCCATGGGGACACCATGTCTTTCTGGCTAGAGGAACCTGGAAAGAGAGTACCATAGCTTTAAGAGTGAGCTCATGAAGAAAATTCTGGAGAGGAGAAAGCTAGATAATAGGACCCTTTATTGCTCATGAATTTACACATGTCTTCTGCTCAGACCTAAATTAGACATGCACAAGACAGACCCAAATGATCACAACACAGGCTTGGTAGAAGAAGATTTAAACTACGATCCAACACTCAAACACCTGAATGGCACATGCACAGTACAGAAATAAAACAGCAAACAAGTAATTCAAAAAGCTGATTCTATATGAACCCTCATTTACAGAAGGAAGGACAGAACTTGTAGACTGAACCTAACTTGGTTGATCACCTTCTAAAAAAACCCCTGAGGATCGCTAACATGACCCACAGTTTACACAACATAACATTCACTATGGCCAGGACACATTGCACAATTATTTTATTTTTTTTAGAGGTTTTTGCTATAGGGTGTGTGCACTCCCCAGACAGACAGAGAGAGACAGAGAGACAGAAAGCGAGAAATCACCCCCCAGGGGGGATGGCCACCCCGCAATCCCTTCTTCTCCATTCTCCTCTCGGTATCTTGGGCATGCAGGCACACACGCCTGGCATGAGTTTAAGCCACCGGGTCCGAGACTCAAACTGAGGTTGACTACGTGGGAATCCAGCGACATAGCCATTACGCTAACTGCTAGTCCCACATTGCACAATTATTGAACATACAAAGAACAAGAAAAATGTGACCAATTCTCAAGGGGAAAGTCAATCAGCAGATGTTATATTCTATATGACTTAGATGTTGGAGTTATTAGACAAAGAGTTGAAATAAGCTTGCAGCAAACAGACCCTAAATCAGACTACCAATGATTTATTGCCTCCTGGTAGCCACAGTTTTGTATAATCTCTCTCTTTGAGGGTTGACAGAACCTGAATTGCTTTTAACAAACAGAATATGACAAAGATTATGAGATGTTACTCCCTTAATTAGGTTACATCATATAGCAAAGGCAACAAGATCTCACTCCAGTGATTGTTACGTTACAGAAAAACTGTGCTCAAAACATGTTATACATAATAAATACCTACAATTGTTTTCTGTCAATTAAATAAAAGCCTAAAATAAAAGACTTTTAGCAGGCTGGAGAGATTCTTTGCTGGTCTTGAATAAGCAGGATGTTGTTCTACAAACCACCTATGAAGAGAGTCATGTGGCATGAAACTATAGACAGTCTCTAGGAGCTAAGGACCTCAGTCCTTTAGTTACATGGAGCTTAATTCTGCTAATAACCATGCAAGCTTAAAAGATGACTCCAAGCTCCAGATGTGAATGTAGCCCAGGTAATACTTTAATTACAGACTTGTGAGACCCTGAACAGCCCAGTCTCTGACCCATAGAAAATGGGAGATAATAAATGCATATCGTTTTAAGCTGCTAAGTGTATACAGTTTCTTATATGGCAATAGAAAACGAATACACAGATACTAGAATTATGATCCATGCAGTAAAGGTAAAAATACTTTAAATGAATAGAAATATTATAGTTTCAGCAGAAAAACTGAAACTATGAAAATTATACAATTAAATATATAATCTAAAATTTTTATATCATTAGATGTGCTTAATAATAAAATGGAACTGATGAGTGAGATAGGAGTCAGTGAAATTTAAGACAGATCAACAGAAATTATCCAATAAGGATAAGACAAAGGAAAGATATTAGAAAAAAATTAACAAATGTTCAGAGTAAGGATCAACATCCAATGTTCTAACATTCATGTCATTGGAATCCCAGAAGGAATAAAGAAGTGAGTGTATAATTATTATTTGCATAAAAAATGGTTGAAAAGTTCTCAAATTTGGTGAAAGGTATGTTTACATAATCAAAAAGCTCAGCTAACCACAATAATGATAAACTTAAAGAAAGCTATGGTCAGGAATATTAAAACCAAAGTGCTAAAAGTCAAAGAAATTTTTTATCTGAAAAACACTTTTTAAATATTATGTATTACAGGACCAGCAGGTGGTGTGGTGGTTAAGGCGCTGGACACTCCCACGTGGCCGACCATAGATAGAGTCCCAGACCTGGTGGCTTGCTTTCTCACTTTCTCTCTCTCTCTCCATCTCTCTCTGGTCAAATTAAAATAAATGGATGAATAAATAAAAGTAAATAATTCTTGAAAACAATTATGTATTACTTACAGGAGAGAAAAGAGCCAAGGGATTTCTTATAAGCAATCATGGGAGTCACAAGGTCACAAGAGAAGGAAAGGATATTTAAACTGTTCAACAAAGAGAACTGTCATTCAAGATTTTTATATACAGTTAAATTACTTTTTTTTTTTTTGGAGAGGTTTTTTTTGCTATAGGGCACGTGCGCCCGCCAGACAGACAGAGAGAGACAGAGAGATAGAAAGCAGGAAATCATCCCCCCAGGGGGGATGGCCACGCCGCAATCCCTTCTCCTCCATTCTCCTCTCGGGATCTTGGGCACGCACACACACGCGCCCGGCGTGAGTTTAAGTCACCGGGTCTGGGACTCGAACCGCGGTCAACTACGTGGGAGTCCAGCGACATAGCCATTATGCTAATTGCTGGTCCCTTAAATTACTTTTAAAAGTAAAGGTAAAATGAAGAAATTTTAGATGAAGGAAAACAAACACATCACCAGTGCTCTAAAGAAAAATCTTCTAGGTGAAGGGAAATGATATCGGAGGGAAACTTTTTTCTTCAGGAGTAAAAGAGCAATAAAAATAGTAAATATCTGCTAAATATTAAAAATTATGATCAATTTCATTAAAATATGTGACTGTTCAGTTGCAGTGTCACAGCAATAACACAATGCTCCACAATACCAAGGCTATGCTGGAAGGTCATGGATTCATGATACGAGGTCTCCCTTGGGTATGAGTGTATGTGTGTGCCTGTGATCTTAGCTGGCTGAGGCTAGAGGTGGATCATAGTATGAAGATATTGGGAATTCCTGAAACTCATTCACATACACTCTCACTTTTGGAAGAAGTAAATTAATTTAAAAATATGTATGGGTAGTGGAAGCAAAATTTATGATACGAGAAATTTTCAATGTATGTAGATACAATACATATATCATGTAACAATGATAGAAGCAAATGTAGTGGGTCCAGCACACACTACGGTGTTTGAGGTGCTTGACTCCCACATGTCCAACTACAATTTGAATCCTGAACCTAACAGCTTGTTTGCTTGCTTGATTTCTCACTTTCTCTTTCTCTTTCTGTCTCTGGTGAGCTCATTTGCCCTGTGGCAAAATTTCAAAAATAATAATAATGGTAACTGAAATTAAATGGATAATCTCAAAAAAAAAAAAAAAGTAAATGTAGCAGGATGAATAGACCCATATGTTTTTTTTTTTTTTTAAGAGGTTTTCGCTACAGGGTGCATGCGCTCGCCAGACAGACAGAGAAGAGAAAGACATAGAGACAGAAAGCGAGAAATCACGAAATCACCCCCCAGAGGGGATGGTCACGTCGCAATCCCTTCTCCTCCATTCTCCTCTTGGGATCTTGGGCATGCACTCACATGCGCCCAGCGTGAGTTTTTAAGCCACCGGGTCCGGGACACGAACCACGGTCGACTACGTGGGAATCCAGCGACATAGCCATTATGCTAACAGCTGGTTCCTGACCCATGTGGTTTTAAGGCATCTACATTTTTATCTGATGTGATACAATATTAACTCAAAGTAGACTATGCATTATTAAGTATGTAGATTTTAACTGATAGACCAAGCACCAAAATGTAAATATGGCATATAGCAAAAATATCAATAGATAAGTTATAGTGAGCTATTAAAAACTTTAATATTCCACAAGAAAGCAGGACATGGGAAACAGAGGAACAAAGACTAGAGGGGATAATCCATAAACAAGTAAAATGGTAGAAGAAAACCCAAACATATCAACTATTACACTGAATGTAAATTGTCTAAGCACACTTAATAAGAGACAGAAATTGTTACACAGGCTAAAAAAAACTACATACTTTTCTATAAGAAACCCGCTGTAAATATAAAGACAGATATAACTTAAAAGTTAAAAAAAAAGAAAATTATATATAATGCAAAATTATATACCATGCAAACTCTAATCAAAATAAAGCTTAAGTGACTATGTTAATATAAGCCAAAATAGACTTCACAACAAACAATATTAAATGTAATAATTAGGGAGAATTATATAATGATAAAAGGGTTGATTTATTAAAAAGTCATAACAATTCTGAATATGTCAGCAGAATTCATGAAATAAACAGCAGAACTGAAAAGAATAAACAGGGGAATTGACAACTTTATGTTGAAGACTTTTAACTCTATCATCTCAGTAATCAATGAAAGAAGTACCAAATTAGTAAGGATATAGAACTGAACAACACTATTAATCAATTTAATCTGATTCACATTTATAGAACACTCCATCTAGCAAGACTAGAAATGCAGTCTTTATAAGTGCATAAGGAGTATTCACGAAGTTAGACTACATTGTGATCCATAAAACAAACCTCAAAAGTTTTTGTGGTAAAAAAGAACAGATAACATAAAATGCCAGTTTAACCATTTTTAACTGTACAAGTTCAGTAGTGTTAAGTATATTTGTAAAACAGATCTTTAAATCTTTTTTAACTTGCAAATCTGAAATGCTATACTTATTTTTTTTTAGATAAAATGTTTAATTTTATTGGTTAGATATAAACTGAGTAAGTGAAAAGGCAAACAACAGAATGCGAGGAAATGTTTCCAAGTTCTTTTTTTGGGGTTTTGCATATAGTTTTATTTTTAATATATTTTTATTTCAATTTCTTTTATACATTCAATCATATATGTTACTTAGCTTGCAAAGTGAATATTCTAACATGTATATATTAAACAGCAGTCCAGTTGAGAATACTATACACATTTTCTTCAACAGATAATAACCCATTTCTTTATCCCATAAATGCCTTGCCTCTCTATTTTTCTCCAGGCAACCCTCTTTTCTCTCTCCCCCCAGTCCCTGGTAATCAGGGACTATCCATGGTAATCTATTTCCTGTTTCAATAAATTTGACTACTTTCGATAGTTAAACCATACAGTCCTTGTCTTTAGGTGAGCTGTTTCTGTTATTTAGCATAATATTTTCAAGGTCTATCCATATTATACCATGTGCTGGAATTTCCTTCCTTTATTAGGTTAAACAATATTCCATTGTATGCATATACCACATTTTGTTTACACATTAACCTGTTGACCATTTGGATGATGATTTTTTTTTTGGCTG
>NW_006198396.1:287895-329958 GCF_000334495.1 Tupaia belangeri chinensis | reverse complement strand
GAGAAATCACATTCCAGGGGAATGGTCACACTGCAATCCCTTATCCTCTTGGGATCTGGGGCAAGAATACACATGCACCCAGTGTATTGTTCAAGCTATCAGATCTGAGACTGAAACCCCAAGGCTGGCCATGTTGGGTCCAGCCACCTTAACCACCACACAACTGGCTGGCCCATTTGGTATACTTCTACTTTTTGTCTGTTAACTAGTGCCACTATGAACACAGGTATACAAATACCTATTTGAGATCTTGCTTTCAATTCTTTTGGACATATATCCAAAAGTAGGATTACCAGATGACATAGTAGTTCTATTTTTTAAAGAATTATTTTATTAAATTCAGTGCTCATATCTCTGTTTTTATACATCTTTGTATTATTATCACTTCACATCATAAAACAATTTTTCTCTTTCTTAAAGGGCTATAAAAAAATTCCAAGTGTAGACTGGAGAAGGATTGCAGTATGGTTATTTTCCTGGGGGGGGTGCAATTTCTCAATCTTTCTCTCTTTCTTTCTATTGTTCTCTCTCTCTCTATGTCTGGCAAGCACACAAATCCTCAGCAAACTACAAACTAAAAAAAAAAAAAAATTGAACACCTTAAAACAGAGCTAGCTAGGTGGCATAGCAGTTCTGCTCAAGTGATGCTGGATCCATAGAGAAGATGGAGAATTTGGTTCTCAAATCAATCTGTACCTGCAGGGTCTTTGTACCCATGGGTGACAGAGGGACAGAAAGAATAATAGAGAAAAGGAAACCACCATGGGGGATGGTCATATTGCAATCTCTTCTCCTCCATTTCTCCATCCTGTTGGGATTTTGGGTGTATACACACACCTATCTAGCATGTTAGTTAAGCCACTGGGTCCAGGACTTTAACCATAGGGTAAGCCATGTGAGATATTTGGCTGTTTTAACCACCATGGCATTAAACCACCCCTCGGTCTCTCACTCTCATGAAAATAAAACAATAACAACAACAAACTAAACAAATTTAGAATAAGATACTTCCTCAGGATAGCCCATGGTGTGGTAGTTAAGGAAACTGGATCTCATAGAGCTGAGTGCACAATGCACAGTTCCAGTTCCAGCCTGGTGGCTTGAGAAACAGACAAAATGCTCGTGTGTGCATTTCTAAAATCCCAAAAAAAGGAGAAGCAATTACAGTGTGATTATTTACCAGGGAGTAGAGTTTTTTTGTTTTTTTTTTGTTTTGTTTTTATTTTTTTGAGAGGTGTTTGCTATAGGGCTCATGCGCTCGCCAGAAAGAGAGAGACAGAGAGACAGAAAGTGAGAAATCACCACCCGGGGGGATGACCACGCCGCAATCCCTTCTCCTCTATTCTCCTCTCGGGATCTTGGGCACACATGCACATGCACGCTGTCTGAGTTTAAGCCACCAGGTCCGGGACTCAAACCACGGTCTGCTACATGGGAGTCCAGTGACATAGTCATTATGCCAACTGCTTATCGCCCAGGGGGTAGAGTTTTTTTAACTTTCTCTCTCCCCAGCAGGCATATGTGCCCTCTGGGAAATATTGTACTCTTGGTTGATGGTAATGTGTTTAATATCCTCAACTGAATGGTGTGAAGTGTATTCATGTTGGGTAAATTCAACTTAAAGTGATGTGTAGTGATTAAATATATTTAAAATTTTTTTGGAAATTTAAGTTTTTCTCAATTCTCTTATTTTGAGTTAATAGAAAACATCTATTTTATCTGACAGATTGCAAAAAGGTAAACTAAAATAAAAATAAGAATTTCTTATTAAAAAAAAAAGAAAAGAAATTGAAGGAGATATTTGTGCAACTTAATAAGGAGCATCTATGAAAAAATCTACAGTTTACATGATTTTTAAATTTTTTATTATTATTCGTACATTAAATGGCTATACATCATTTAGATTGTGAAGAGACTTTACCCAGCATGATTTACACCTCAGCCCAGCCTAGTTGAGATTATTATACACATCCTCGTCAACAGATAATAAACCTTATCTATGTCCCACAAGTGTTTTACCTCTCCATTTCCCCCCCCCAATTTCCTTTCCTATGCTCTTCCCCTTTATTATTAATGGAAAGAGTTAATGTTTTTCCCCTAAGATCAAGAATCGTATAAGAATTTTCATTCATATCATTCCTATTCAACGGCTGTAGCATTTTTTACAAAAACTGTATAGCACTAAATGTACATATAAAAAAGGAAAAAAAGTTCCCAATTCATTAACATATGCATCCAGCTTAATAAAACTAGAAAAGAATGGCAAATTGCACTTAAAGTAAGCATAAGGAAATAATTTTCTAAAAAATTGAGAAAACTTGAGCCAGCAGGTGGTAGGGTGGGTAAGGTGGTGGAATTCCCACATGGCTGACCATGGTTTGAGTCCTGGACCTGACAGCTTGCTTTATCACTCTCCCTCTCTCTCTGTCTTTCTCTGGCAAAACTCATGTGAAAAATAATATTAACAACAACAATAATAATAAATAATTCTTTTAAAAAATTGAGAAAAGTCAATGAAAAGAAAAACTAGTTCTACAAAGAGATCAATGTAGTTGATTAACCATACAAACCAAGAGAAAAATGGAAAGGAGACATGGATTATTAACATAAAGAATGAAAGTGGGGAGACCAGTTCAAGTGAACGGCCTTGCCAGATGCCAGGCTGCCTGTGGCTGCAGGGCTTAATGGCAGGGACCTGTGATTCATCCACACCCCCATTCATCTTTGGACTTCAGGTTTGTGTCTTGAGACTTTAAGATGAATGTGCACCCAAGTCCACCCCATGTGGTGGTTTGTTCAAGCAAACTGCCTTGCCGGGTACCAGGTGCATGTGGCATAAGGGCCTAATGGCTGAACCAGTGGCTCATCCCCTCATCGACTCATCGTTGGATTTCAGGTTTGTGTCTTGGGACTTTAAGATGAACTTTCAACCCCTTCCCACCTCATCTGAAGACAGGTTCAAGCAAATGGCCTTGCTGAATATAAGGTTGCCTACAGCTGTTCTTGGGACTTTAAGATGAACTTTCAACCCCTTCCCACCTCATCTGAAGACAGGTTCAAGCAAATGGCCTTGCTGGATATAAGGTTGCCTACAGCTGTAGGGCCTAACAGCCAGGACCCATGGCTCATCCCTTCCCCCATCTGGCTTTGATCTCTCAGGACTTCAGTGTTTTGGATAGCACATGTGGTGCGCTATCTCTTCTTTGCTCCTCAGGTGAAGCTCAGCAGCTCAATTTAAGGTGCACCTGTTGATTAAAATACAGAGAGGTCTTTAGATCATGCAGGACCAGTGACAAAAGTGCAGGGTGCTGGTGAGCAAGAGAGAGGCAGAGCACAAGAGAGATCACTAATTTTCTAATCCTGCACACCTTTGAACACTCACCTTGAATAATTTAAGAAGGAAGGTGTAGATCATCAGATGACAAGAAACAATCACAGAGGCATAAGAAATATGAGCAACCAACAAAATGTCTCTCCCCCAAGGGAAAATATCAATTCCACATCACCCACAGACAACACAATGGAAGTTGTGGAAATGTTGGATAAGCAATTCAGAATATTTGTAGTGACCAAACTAATTGAGATGCAAGAGAAAAGAGACAACGAGCTCCAGAAGATGAGGAAGTCCTTTCACGATTTGAAAGGAAAAATAGACACCATAAAAAAAAAAAAAAGAATCAAACAGAACTGTTAGGGATGAAGAATGTGATACACAAAATTAAAACCTCCCTCAAAAGTACTAAAAGTAGACTAGAGCATGTAGAAGATTGAATCTCAAATGTAGAAGACAAAACACCTCTGATCTATAAAGCAGTATCAAAAAGATTCAGAAAACAATCAAGAAAAAGGAGGATAATATACGATAAATACTAAATACTATCAAGTACCCCAACATCTGGAAAATTGGTATCCCAGAAGAGGGAGAAAATAATGAGGGCATTAATAATTTATTTTACAAAATCTTGGAAGAAAACTTTCTAAGCCTAGAGAGGCATACAAATATCCAGATCCAAGAAATTCATAGGACCCCAAACAGAATCAACCCAAGAAGAGCCTCTCCAAGGCACATCATAGCCATGAGACTGAATAAGTAATAAATAATCTTCCAATAAAGAAAGTCCAGGTCCAGATGGCTTCCTTCTGAATTCTACAAAACTTTTTAGGAAGAGTTAACCCCTATCTTACTCAAATTACTCCTAATATACAAAAGGAAGGAAACCTTCCAAATTCATTTTATGAAGCCTTCATCATCCTCATTACCAAAACAGATAAAGACATGACAAAAAAAAAGGAAAACTACAGACCAATATCTCTGATAAATATAGGTATAAGAATGTTCAACAAGATACTTGAAATCATATCTAACAACATATAACAAAGATTATTTATCATGACCAGGTAGGATTTATCCCAGAGATGCAAGGGTGGATCAATATATGCAAGACTAAATACAATACACCATATTAACAGAAAGATAAAAACCATATGATGATTTCAATCGATGCAGAGGAAGCATTTAATAAAATACAATATTCCTTCATGATTAAGACTCTCAGTAAGATTGGTATAGAAGAGTCATTTCTCAACTCAATAAAAGCCATATATTGAAAAAAAAAACTACAGCTAAAATTATACTGAATGGGGAAAAGCGAAAAAATTTTCCACTAAATAATGGTACTAGACAAGGCTACTCACATTCTCCATTAAGTTTAATATAGCGCTGGAAGTCTTACCCAATGCAATCAGAAAAGAGAACAATATTAAAGGCATTTAAATAGCCAAAGAAGAGATAAAAATATCTTTATTTGTAGATGACATGATGGTATACTTAAAAGATCCAAAGGTTTCCATGAAAAAAGTTCTTGAAGTAATAAATGAATATAGTAAAGTGGCAGGATACAAAATCAACATCCAAAAATCTATAACATTTCTATATACAAACAACAAGTTGAACGAAGTAGAGCTCAAGAGAGGAATACCTTTTACCATAGCCACAAAATGTATAAGATATGTAGGAATAAACATAACTAAGGAGTCAAAGACCTTTACAAATAAAACTATGAAAATCTTTAAAAATAATTGAAAATAACATAAAAAAGTGGAAGGATGTTCACTCTCATGTTCCTGGATTAGAAGAATTAACATAATCAAAATGGCAATTCTACCCAAAGTAAACACATATTTAGTGCAATTCAAAAACAAACAAACAAACAAAAAACAACAACAAAAAAAAACCCAGAGACATTCTTCACAGATCTAGAAAAGACAATCATACAATTTGTCTGGAATTATAAAAGACCCCGTAAAAGCAATCCTGAACAAGAAGAGTAGAGTGGGTAGCATCTCACTCCCTGACCCTACTATAAAGCTGTGATAATCAAGACAGCACGGTATTGGCAAAAAAAGGAAGACAAGTTGACCAATGGAATAGAATAGAGACCCCAGAATTCCCAAAGCTTATAGCCAACTGATTTTTTGACAAAGGATACCAGTCAAATCAGTAGGAAGAGGAAAACCTCTTCAGTAAATGGTGCTGGAAAAACTGGGTATCCACCTACAGAAAGATGAAACCGAATTCCCATATTTCACTACTAACAAAAATCAACTCGAAATGGATCAAAGATCTGAACCTAAGACCTCAAACTATAAAACTACTGGTGTAAAATAATCGGGAAACTCTGGAAGACACTGGGGTAGGCAAAGACTTCCCCAAGACTCCCAAAGCACAGGCATTAATCCCTAAAATAGACAAGTGGGACTACATCAGATCAAGAAGTTTCTGCACAGCAAAGGACACAGTACTTAGTGTGAATCAACAACCCTCAGAATGGGAGAATATTTTTTGTAAAATATGCCTCAGACAAGGGACTGATAACCAGAATATACAAGGAACTCAACTGGCTTACTCAAAGGAAAAAAAAAAAAAAAGATTAACCCAATTAAAAGATGGGAAAATGAGCTGAACAAAAATCTCCCTAAGGAAGACATATGAACAGCCAAAAAGCATATGAGGAAATGCTCAACATTCCTCATCACAAGGGAGATGCAGATTAAAACCACCTAACCCCTGTCAGAATGTCAAAGATTAAAAATATAAAAAGTGATAAGTGTTGGCGGGGATGTGGTGAAAGGGGAACTCTCCTACACTGTTGGTGAGAATGTAAACTGGCTCAGCCACTGTGGAGAACAATATGGAGGTTCCTCAAAGATCTACAAATAGAATTGTCATGTGAATCCCACTTCTGGGTATCTACCCAAAGTACAGGATAATGCTCAGTTAGAAAAGCGCTTGCACATCAATGTTTATTGCAGCATTATTCACAATCACTAAGACATGGAGTCAACCCAAATGTCCACAAACAGATTAATGGACGGAAAAAGTGTGGGATATATAGTGTATGGAATACTACTCAGTCATAAAAAAGAATTAAGACCCTGGCATTTGATAGAAAGTGGTTACATATGGAAGATCTATTGCTGCGTGAAGCAAGCCAAGATATGAAAGAAAGATATTGTATGTATCCACTTAATATATACTGACTATCTGTACTTTATGGTAGATATCAAAATATTAGATGACATAAAAGCAATGAAAATAGTTAAGGATGCTGAAGACAGTGTATAATGGGTGGGAGAAGGGAAGAACGAAGAGAAGTATAGCAAGAGAACAAATAGAGAGGCATGACATTAGTGGGACACAGAAATGTTTTATTACCTGTTGATGATAACATGTATAGTATTCTCAACCGGACTGGTCTGAGAAGTATTTCAGGTTAGATAAATTCTTCTTACAAGTCAAATGATACATAGTGATTCAATGTTTTAAAAAATAATGAGAATAAATAATAATAATAACAATCTGAAAGAAAATGATGAAAAGCTATTGATGATGATGTGGATAGTAATGTCTTTGTCTTGACTGATACACATGGTAATCGTGCTGGAAAAAGAAATGTAACACACTGTAAAGATATGTGTGGTTCAATGTAATATAAGAAATTATGATAATAAAGAAAATTAAATAAATTTTTTTTTAAAATTTTAAAAAAGAACTACGTATTGGGATCAGCAGTTGGTGTAATGGCTATGTCATTGAATTCCCATGTAGTTGACCACGGTCCAAGTCCCAGACCCGGTGAGTTAAACTCATGCCAGTCACGTGTGCATGCATGCCCAAAATACAGAGAGGAGAATGGAGAAGGGATTATGGCATGGTTATCCCCCCTGGGGAGGGTGATTTCTTGCTTTCTGTCTCTCTGTCTTTCTAGTGAGCTCACGCTCCCTATACTAAAACCTCTCCCCCCAAAAAAGTACTAAGTATTTATCAAAAAAGTAAAAAAAAAAAAAAAAAAAAGAATGAAGCAATGAAAGTGGGGTGATCATAATACATCCTATCCCATTACATCTTTGTAATGTTTGAATTACAAAGACAAAATGAGGGCCAGGTGATGATGTGGTGGTGAAGGCAGCTGGATCCCACATGGCTGACTGTATGGTTCAAGTTCAGGACCTCCTGGCTTTTAAAGACATATGGGGCATGTGTATGTGAGTGCCTAATATCCCAAAAGTAGAAATGGAGAAGGGACTGTATTATGGCCATATCCCATGGGGGGATGCTTTCTCAGTTTCTCTATCTCTCTCCAGTAAGTATATACATCCTCTAGAAAAAAAAAAAAAGACAAAATGAGATACTATGAGTTACTCTATGCACATAAATTCAACACTTTGGTTAAACAGACCAATTCTTTGAAAGATACAAGCCCAAAAGTAGAAATGGAGAAGGGACTGTATTATGGCCATATCCCATGGGGGGATGCTTTCTCAGTTTCTCTATCTCTCTCCAGTAAGTATATACATCCTCTAGAAAAAAAAAAAAAGACAAAATGAGATACTATGAGTTACTCTATGCACATAAATTCAACACTTTGGTTAAACAGACCAATTCTTTGAAAGATACAAGATAACAAAACTCATTCAAGAAGATATGGATAACCTTAACTGTTCTATATCTATTATACTAAATAAATAGAATGTATAGTTATAAATCTTCCAACAAAGACAACTCCAGGTTTACATGGTTTTACTGGAGAATTCTACCAAATATTTAAAGAAGATTTAATGTACAATATAATTCACCAATTTTACAAGAACAATTTGATGCAGTTTGACATACATGAGTATCTTCTCAGGATAAAAGCAGCAGACTAATGTCTGGGAGTTAATGTTTATTCACTATCTTACATAAAGCAATGAAGGAAATTGGTCAAATATAATATACATTTTGCACTATGGGCCACTGGTCAAAATTCATAACATGTAGAATCTTATATTTACTAAAACACTCATAGCACTGGGTAATTTCCTGTACAAACATCAAATGCGTACTTTTTTAACATCTATTTGGTACGTAAGACTGAACTACAGTCTTTTTCCTCAACGAATTAACAGTTTAGTTGAGAAAGTAAAATGTGCAGTGTCAAATGAAGTCCCATTTGAAGAAGTAACATTTGAAGGTTTACACACTGGATAGAATTTTAAAAGATAATGCTAGATGCCCAGCCAGTGGCCTACTACTCAGTTCAAGTCCTGGATCCAGTGGGTTGGAAGGCATGCCAGTCACGGTACATGCATGTCCAGAATCCCAAGAGGAAAAGGAGAAGAAGGGATTGTGGTGTGGTCATCCCCACTGAGGAGTTCTTTTTCTCTATCTCTGCCCATCTCTCTTTTAGTCTCTCTCTCTGGCAAGTGCACAGGTCTTACACACTAAATTTTTAAAAATATTTTTTAAAAAGATAAGGCTAGCAACAAGATAGCATTTCCATTCACATCTTAGCTGCCATTTCATAGAAGAATACAATATCTTGATACTTACTATCTCCAGACCTCAGGAGCTCATTCTTACCTTCCTGTCTCAGTAAATGATTCTTCCCTTGTCTGTAATGCCCTTTCTTTTCTTTTTCACCAAGTCATAGCCCTTCATGCTTTGAAAACCCTCCTCCAGATTCATCTCCTCCAGGTTAGATTCACCACCCTCATAAATTGATTTGTTTATTCAGAAATATTCATTGAGCACCTAATATAGATAGGTACTATGCATACAGCAGCAAACAAAACAAAATACTCATTCCCAAAGCACTCTCTTAATTTAAAGATAGAAAATATAGTAAACGTACAAATAAATGCAAAGTATGTAACATAATGAGAAATTATGTGACCAAAAGTAAAAAGCAGGGGCTGGCCTTTGGGACTAGTGGTTAAGGGAATTGGACCCCACACAGCCAACTGCAGTTTAAATCCTGGCCCTGGTAGCTTGAAAAACATGCCAAGTGCATGTGTGTGCATGCCAAAATTCCAACAGGATGATGAAACAAAGAAGAAGGGATTGCAGCATGACTGAGCCCCATTGGGATACTCTTTCTATCTCTTTCTGTCTGGCTCTTTAAAATAAACCTTAAAAAGCAGGATAAAATCTCAAACAGAGGTGGTGAACAGAAAAATTCTATACACTATAAAGAGTGCTTTATGAAGGATATCATGATTTCAGAAGAAACTCTAAAGAAACAAAGACACAAACTGTATGGTGCATATATGTGGGGAGGGGAGGGAAACATTCTAGAGGAAGGGATCAGAAAATACAAAGATTTCAAGTCTAGAAAATGCTTGGCATATTTGATTGGAACTAAGAGTGAAGGGGTAAAATTGCAGAAAATGTAGTCAAAGAAGTAGTTTTGTGTAGGCCACATTAAAGACTGTTAATTTTATTTTCAGAGATGAGAAGCCAGTGGAAGCAAAAGGACATGGTTTGACATTTGCTTTTTGAAGATGGTGTCTTGCTGTCATGATCCACCTGCCTCAACTTTCCAGCTGGGACTACAGGTGCATACCTCCATATACAGCTCTTTTGGACACAGGATTTAGCTATGATGCCAAAGTCAACCTTGAGATTGGGATCTTCCTGCCTCAGTCACCTGAGTTGCTAGGATTAACTAGTACACACCACCACATCCAACCTTTAGGCTAGACCACAAATAGAACCAAGTCTTCCCATGTGGTATCAGCCTGAAGAGAACAGTTTTAGCAGTGCATGACAGTTTGGCTGGGCCAACATATATTTTTTAAAGAATTATTTTATTTAACTGTATATATGTATGTATGTATGTATTTTGTGTGTCTTTACCTTTCTCACCTTCACCTTGCCCTACTGTGGTCCCAATGAAGTGGCTCACTTCTTCTGTGATATTCTAGCCCTCTTGCCCTTGGCCTGTGTTGATACACATTTAGATATTTAACTTTCTCCACTAGCTCTATTAGTTATTTTTTATCACAAGTACTCATCTCAGTGTCTGACACACAGTACATCAACAAATATTTATTGAATGAGTTGATTGTAGAAGAGAAGTAGTTAGAAAGATCAATAAACCAAAATATAAGTTGACAGGAAAAAAAAACAGAAAATAAAAATTCTTCAACACATTCAAACAAGATCTATTTCTAAAAACTGATTTAGGACTAGAGAAAAAAGAAACAGAAAGTCTCAGCAATCTTTTTTTGGGGGGGGAATGGGAGGATTTTGCTATAAGGCATGTGCACTCGCCAGAAAGACAAAGGGAGACAGAGAGCCAGAAAGCTCGAAATCACCCCACAGGGGAGATGGCAATGCCGCAATCCCTTCTCCTCCATTCTCTTCTCAGGATCTTGGGCACCCACGCACATGCGCCCAGAGTGAGTTTAAGCCACCAGGTAGGAGACTCGAAGCGCGGTCGACTCCGTGGGAGTTCAGCGACAGCCATTATGCCAACTGCTTGTCCCATAAAGTCTCAGCAATCTTAAAGAAGCAGATTTAGGTTTAGATAAAGATGGTAAAAATAAGCCTGTAAGGAAAAGGTATAGTATAGCAAATGCCCCTCCCTTTTACCAAGTATACTCACAACAGATGGAATAAAAACTGAATAGCTATCAGGGAAGATGTTGATTCTAGTATACAAATATTTGTAAATCTCTGCTCAGAATAGTATAAATGTCCCAAGTCACTGTATATTATACACAATAAAGAAGAAATACTGTGATGTGTGTGAGTTTGTAGTTTACAAAGCACTTATACATATATTATCTCATTTAATTCCCATAACAATCCCATAAGATAGGTATTATTATCTTCCTTTTACAAACAAGAAAATTAAGATTCAGAAAATCACTAATCCAAATCACATATTCAATAAGAGGATAAGAGGCAGAGCTAGAGAATAGTCTGCATTAGAACTAGAAATGTATTAGTCTCTCCTCTAAACAGGGCTGAGTTGAGATTTGCATGGGTTCTCAACAAGTAGACTAAGTAAGGCCAATAAATTGTTCACTTGCTTTTTCTGCATTTTCTCTCTCTTTTTTTTTTCCTCTTGGTAGTCTGAATGTTTTTCTACTGACCTATCTTTCAGTTGACCAATCCTCTATTGAGCTATATCTATCCTGCTGTTAGGCTCATCTACCAAGTTCTTAATTATAGTTATTTTAACTTTCAGTCTACAGCAATATAAAAGAATTTCTTTGCTTTCATATTGCTATAGATTTCTTTCATAATGCTATAGACTATTTGTGCCTCTCCCTCCCCCAAATTAGTATGTTGAAATATTAACCCCCCCAGTGCAATGGTATTTGGAAGGGAGGGCTGCTGGGAGGTGATTAGGTCATAAGGGTGAGAACCTCATGAATAGGATTAGTGCCCTTATCAAAGAGACCCCAGAGATCTTCCTTCTCCCTTCTACCATATGAAATCACAGAAGGAGATGGTGATCTGTGAACTAAGAAATGAGCCTTTACTAGGTTCCAAATTTGCTGGCACCTTGATCCTGAACTTCCCAGCCTCTAGAACTGTGAGACAATAGATTTCTATTGCGTAATCCACCCTGTCTGTGATACTTTGTTATAACAGACTTGGTAAACGAATATACTTGATAAGCCTAGTAATTTTTTATTGAATGCCAGGCATTGTATGTTAAAATTTAGAGGATCTTTAGATATTATATTTATTATTACTTTTGCTTCTGACAAATGAAAGACAGATCACCTTACTCCTACCTAAGACTGATCTGATTCAGAGTTGTGCTGTAGTATTTATGAGGAATGTTATTTTTCTATTTCATCCTTACTATAGAGTTTAGCCCTTTGGGGATCTCAACTGAAAACGTGGGGTAATTACCAGAATCCCTCCTCTTTGGCAAGCATTGAGCTCTAATTTCTGTCTTTCCAGCATTGTGCAATTGCTGAAAACGCTGATTAGCTACTAAGTTTTATATCTCCCACTTTCTGTTTAATTTCTCAACTTCTGTGTCATATGATTTTATAAATCATCAAATGTCCAAAGAGGAAAAAATTGTAAAATATTGCACTAATGTAATTGTATATTCTTATTCTTTAGCATATTGGACCCTCAAATCCTGATTATTGGGTTATATCTGAACTAATGTTTGACTCCACAGTCATATGAGACTGCTGAAACTCATCTTTTTTGTGTCTTAGTTACTACTTTCAGTTTAGCTTCTCAGGCTCTCTATCAATACCACTTATATTGGCAAATACATTGAAGGGAAATGTAGCACGGAATGTTGGTCTCACCTTGGTATATCTATTCTTGCTGGGATTTTGACCCTTGTTGCTTTGGTAACTCTCCAATGATTTCAGACAGATGTTTTACAATTTTATCCAATTTTTATAGTTCTTCTTGAGGAATGGTAGGTCTGATACCAGTTAATCTGTCAAAGTCAGAAGCAGAAGTCCACATAGTCATTGTTTGTAGTTCAACTGACATACCTGCCCTTGCTTCTTTCATTAATTCATTCATTTCAACATGTATCGAGCACATGGTGTGTGTCAATAACTCTGCAAGAATCTGGAAACACAGTTCCTATACTTTAAAAATTCACATTAAAATGGGCGCGAGTAGGACCACAAACATAAATGGTGAAAATACAATGCTTAAGTGTCTAAAATTAGTGGTGTGACTAGAGGTATGTGGAACATATTCTTTGGGAAAAGGGAAATGGAAGTAATTATCTTTGACTCGGTGCAAGAATCAAAAAATGCTCATAGAACAGAAGACATCTGAGATAAGTCAAGAATATGCCAGGTGAGTAAGAGGCTGGAGAGAGAATAATGCACTTCAAAAGAAGATAACATTATATTTATAAAGGTATGGTAGTGAGCATGGGAAATTACTATTAGTTTGGTACTGTTGGAGGTAGATGAATGAGCTAGGTGTAATAAGACATAGGAGAAGGAAATGAAGACAGATCTCTGATTGCAGAGGACTTTTGTTTCTGTCCTAAAGGTTTTTGTTCAGGCAGTTAATGGATAATGGTGTTCTCAGAGGTGAAAATCCACCATACAGGGTCCAGCAGTCAGGATAATGGCTATGTCAGTGAACTCCCATGTAGCCGACTGTGGTTCAAGTCCCAGACCTGGTGGCTTAAACTCACACTGGGCGCCCATACATTCGTGCCCAAGATCCTGAGAGGAGAATGGAGGAGAAGGGATTGAGGCATAGCCATCCCCCCTGGGGGGTGATTTCTCACTTTCTATCTCTCTGTCTAACTCTGTTTCTGGCGAGTGCATGCACCCTATAGCAAAAACAAAAACAAAAACAAAAAACCTCTCCAGAAACAAACAAACAAATGAACAAAAAAGTTCACCGTACATTGATCAGATTTGTGGAGAACTTAATAAGAAATTTAAGAGTTCTTCCAATAGCTTATAAAAAAAGGTAGGCATAGAAAACAACCATGGATACCAGAAACAATGTGGGAGGAGGGTGGGACATGGCAGAGGGTGAGGGATAGGGAATCAAGGACAGCAAAAAAAAAAAAAAAAAAGCAAAGAATACAAGAAATAAGAAATGGAAAACTATTTGTTGATATTTTTTTTTGATAACACGTATGTTGATGTGCTTGATTGAGCCAATATACAGTGTATTTTGGATGGAAAATTCATTTTGTATGCTGTAATGATGTACAGTGAATTAATGTAAAAAAATAAATTTAAAGAAAAGGAAAAAAAATCCAAGGTAGTATTATCATGTGTACAAAGATTTCTAAGCAATTAAATCAATTCTTTTGAGTCATCTGACTAGTTTATAGTAAAGAAAAATAAAACTTCTAAAACAAAGTAGTAGTTTCTACAGTCAAGAACTGAAATGTTGAATATCTTGAGTCTCTTTCCTAAGCTTATAAGCTCCATTATCTGTTAGAAAGTTCAACAAGCAGTAAGAATTCTACTTTTTCAGAGGCAATTTGTCTTTTTTCTTCTCAAAGACATTGCCATCAAAGAGCAATCTAGTAAATGCCTACTTCTTTGTGAGGCTGAATACCCAGTATGACTGATAGAATTTCTCCCTTTTATGGAATTAAAATCTAAAATGCCAGACAACATAACCATCCCACAAAGAGATACTAAGACAGCAGTATAAAACACTGAACATCTACAAAAACTGACAGGGAGAAGTGTTTACAGGATCTATGCCTCAGGGAGCTGTCACTCCTATGACACTCAGGTCAGCAGAGTTTAATGAAGAAGGTGAGATTTCTAACTCTCTCAAGTTGACAGCAGAGAAAGGGTTTGGCAGACAAAGGGGAGGGCATTCCAGACACACGGTACAATGTGGAAGCAGTCTAAGGAAGGCAAGAGAAGCCAGAATATGTTTCTCTAAGAAAAGCACAGTCAGGTAATACTAGGCTAATGGGAGAGAAAAGAAAATAGCATTAGGCCGTGAAAGCCTGTAGAAGGGTCTACTGCAGTTCAGGCTCAAAGATTCTTTCCATTTTATCTATATTTCTGATGGAAAGCTAGTGTACAATTTAGCAGTAGAACATGAAGCATCCCAAAGTACCACTAATCAGTCTTTTATTCCCACAAAGGATTCAAAAACAGTTGACAAGCATATAAACAAACCATATGTAAAAATCAATTCATCAGGGACCAACAGATGGCATAATAGTTATGTCACTGGACTCCTACATAGTTGACCATGGTTCAAGTCCTAGACCTAGCAGCTTAAAATTCACACCAGACACATGTGGGTGCATGCCCAAAGTCCCAAAAGGAAAATGGAGGAGAAGAGATTGTGGCGAGGCCATCCCCCTGGGGGATGATTTCTCGCTTTCTGTCTTTCTGTCTCCGTTTCTCTGGCTAGCACATGTGCCTTATAGCAAAACTCTCTCTAAAAAAAAATCAACTCATCAATGAAACATCATGGAAAAAGCTAAATGCCTAGACATTTCACAATGCCATTTCATGATCCCAAGAAAGAAAACACTATACCTTGTCTAATTTCAATTACATTTCTAGTTCTAGAGTCTAAATTACCTAGTTACAACTTGACTCTAAAAAACAATCTTAAACACTTAAAGATGAGAGTTAGTGAGATCCTAGTTTTAAACATCCCCAAAGTACTAATAACAAGTTTGATTTAGATTCCTATTCTCCCTAGGAGCTGTCAGAAAAGGAAGGGAAGGAAAAAAAAAAAAAAAAAAAAAAAAAAAAAAAAAAAAAAAAGAAAAAGGTGGAGGAAAGCAGAAAAGTTGAATGCTCGAAGAAAACACACATCCTTAAGATTACATAACACTGCCCAGAAGTAACTGAACTACAACAGAAAATTTTCAAACACATTCTAACATGCCTTTAATTAAGATAGTTTTGGGAGGTTCCAGAATTATAGCTATCAAACAGGAAACCTAAAGAATTTACCAAGATTAAAAAGATTACCAACTTTAACTGGGAAGAAAAACACGCTGGGAAAAACAGACTAGTTAGAATATACTCGTAATAATATCAATTTGCTGATGTTCATACAATTGCTATATCATTTTAGGTATGATCAATAGTGATAAATATCTCTATGACAACGGGTTGTGTACTGTATGAAACATAAAATTAAATATGATTCCTGTTCAGAGAGTTCAAACTAAGTCTCTAATAAACATTTTATATCACAGAAGTGTGCTGATGTACAATAACCATGAACTTATTTTAAAATGCAGCAAGAAATACCGGTAGGACATATGATAGTGTGAAACATCTAACAAGAAAAAAAATTTATAGCATGTAGAAGCAAGCTGGGTACCCACAGAAGGTACGTATTTTGAAATATTTATGGATGGTTAACCAAAAAGGCTAATTTAACACCTACACATCAATTGCATGGAGTCAGTGCTGTGAAATATTTGCACTTACTACTCAGTAAGAAGACTATCACAAGCACTGCATTAAGAATGCCAGTTACAATTAAATTAGGTGAAATTTCACAACTTACAAGATATGCAATTTCCTTCATTGAGAACTTTAATTTACATAAGCTGACTGGAAGGCTTTCAAAAATGAAATTCTAACTATACAATCACCAGAATAAAGAATGAAGATATAAGAATCAAAAGACACATCTATAAAAGTTTCATATAATCTCAGATTTAAAAAATGTATAACAGCTGTGGCATTTATTAAGTGCTTACTCTGCAAGGAATCATGCTACGTGCTTAATGTGTATTATATCATTTAATCCTCATAACAACCTTATAAAGTTGGTCCCATTAGGAGCAGTAGTAGTAGTAATAGTAGTAGTACTGCTTCCATTTTATAAACAAGGAAATAGACACTTGGGGTTAAATCACCAGTGCCAAATCACACAATTGTGGACATAGGCAAGCTTATTCTAAAAGTTACATGGAAAGGCACAGACCCTAGAAAATGTAAAAAACTTGTAAAAACAAGAAGAAAGTTGGGAGAAATCATCCTACCACATATTAACACTTATCATACAGCTATTATTAGTAAATGAGCATGGTATTGGTGGAGGTAAAGACACATAAATCCACGTAACAGAATAGAGAGCTCAGAAATAGGGCCACAAAAATAGGCTTAACTGATTTCTGATGAATGTTCAAAACCAATGTAGTAAAAGAAGTATAGCCTTTTCAACAAATGATGCTAAAGCAACTGAATATCCATAAGCGAGGAAAGTAACTGCAAAATAATCTTCAAACCTTATATAAAAGTTAACTCAAAATGGATCACAAATATAAAAATAAAACTATAAGACACCTAGGAAAAAATAAGAATAAATCTTTGAGACCCTAAGACTAGGCAAAGAGTTTTTAGAATTCATACCAAAAGCATGACCTATAAAAGAAAAACTGATAAATGGAACCACACTTAAAACGTTTCACTCCATGGGCCAGCACATAACATAGCAGTTATATTGCTGGACTCCCACAGGGCTGACTATGGTTCGAGTTCCAGCCCTAGTGACTTGAAACTCTTGCCAGGTGCATGTGTGGGATCCTAGAGGGGAGAATAGAGGAGAAAGGTTGCAGTGTGGCTATACCCACAATTTGGCAGTTTTTCTGGGAAATTAAAAAAAAGAAACTGGGTCAGACAGAAGCACTGGTAATGCAACACTCTGCAAGACTGACCTACACATCTGAAGATCTCTCTGAACATGAGTGCATGTGAATCCATATTTTTGCATGGAGCTGGCTTCATTGAGGATGGTTTGCAGTATGAAGACCCTGTTGAGGATGCCTCTGTCTCTCAAGAAAGAAAGAAACTTAAAAAGAACAAAACTAAGCATACAACCACCATATGACCCAGAAACTGCACTTTTGGGCATTTATCCCAGAAAAATGAAAATGTATGCTCATGTAAGAACCTGTACATGAATGTTCATGGTGGTTTCATTTGTAATCAACAAAAACTGGAATCAGCTTTGATGCCCTTGAACAGGTAACTGGATAAACAAACTATGGTTCATCCATACTATGAAATACTATTCAGCAATAAAAATGAAACAAATAATATAAATACACACAACTTGGATGGATCTTAAGAGACTACGCTAAGTTAAAAAAAAGTATTTTACATATTATATGATTACATCTACATGACACTTTAAAAATGATAAAACTTTAGAAACAAGATTAGTGGTGGTCAGGGGTTAGAGATGGGATGGAGGGAAGATGCACAAGAGGGAAATGAGTGTGTTTATAAAAGGATAATACAAGGGATCCTTCTGGTATTGAAACTGTTCTGTATCTTGGGAGCCAGCAAATAGCATAATGGTTACGTTGCTTGACTCCCATGTAGTCAAATTATGGTTCAAGTCCTGGACCCAGTGGCTTAAAACTTATTCCAGGCACATATGTGTGTGTGCCCAAAATCCCGAGAGGAAAATGAAGAAGGGATTGCAGCATAGCCATCGCCTCCAGGGGTGATTTTTTCACTTTCTGTCTCTCCATTTATTTCTGTCTCTCTGGCAAGCACACTGTCTCTCCCTGTCCCTCCAGTGAGCACACGCTCCCGATAGCAAAAATCTAAAAAAGGGAACCAGCAGTTAGCATAATGGCTATGTTGCTGGATTTCCACGTAGTCGATCGCAGTTCGTGTCCTGGACCCGGTGGCTTAGAACTCACGCCGGGCACGTGTGCATGCGTGCCCAAGATCCTGAGAGGAGAATGGAGGAGAAGGGATGGCGGCGTGACCATCCCCCTGCGGGGTGATTTCTCGCTTTCTGTCTCTATGTCTCTGTCTGTCTGGCAAGCGCACGTGCCCTATAGCGAAAAACCTCTCAAAATAAAAATAAAAATAAAAATAAATCTAAAAAAGGAAAGAAACTGTTCTGTATCTTGATTGTAGCACAGACAATAAAATAGTATAAAACTAAATACAGACACACATGCACATTCATACATACATAATACAAGTAAATCTGGTAAAATGTGAATAAGATAGGTAGATTGCTATCATTGTCAATATTCTGGTTATGATGTTATACTATAGTTCTGCAAATTGTTACCATTGGGGAAACTGGGTAAGTGTACAAGGAAGCTCACTTTATTATTTCATATAAATTTCAGGTGAATCTACTGTTATCTCAACATCAACATCAATTAAAAATGCTGAGTACAAACAAAGAAAAGCAGTGGGACCAGCAATTGGCGTAATGGCTATGTCACTGGACTCTCACGTAGTCGACCGTGGTTCGAGTCTTGGACCCAATGGCTTAAACTCACGCTGGGCATGTGTGCGTGCGTGCCCAAGATCCCGAGAGGAGAATGGAGGAGAAGGAATTGTGGCATGGCCATCCCCCCTGGGGGGTGATTTCTTGCTTTATGTCTCTCTGTCTCCCTCTGTCTTTCTGGCGAGCGCACGTGCCCTGTAGAAGAAAACCTCTCAAAAAATAAAAAAAAAGAAAGAAGAAAAGAAAAGCAGTGAAGAGTAGGAGTTAGTATGGGTTCTTAAAACAATGAGTCTCTCTCTCTCTCTTCTTCCCTCCCTCCCTTCCTTACTTTTTGATATAAAAGATATCAGGTGAATTTATAACTGCTTTTAGATCCTGATTTTAGGAAAGTATTTGATGGTGTCTACTACAGTCTTATAGAAAGAATCAAAATTAATATGCCACATTAGAGCTGAAATAACATATAACCCTTACAAAGACCATATTCTGAATACTAATTTACAGACCAAATATCTACCAAAGGTCTCTAACCAAATGCTAAAAGATGCCATCCCCTTCAAGATTACCATTAATGGCTTGAATAGCAAACACATAGCATGTTGTATGAATCTGCAGATGGCCTGCAACAGAGGCATAGCTGATCAGAATCACACTATCTGGCTATACATATAACACAATGAAATCTGACAGGAACAAATGAAAAGCCTTTCACAAAGGTCCAAAATTACAATAAAATAAACACAGCAGCACATGTAAAAGAGTTTCGAGTTGACAGAAATCTCAAGGAACCATTATGATTTCAGATTTTATTTCTTACCACTGCTTCTGCTATATTAGCATCTTTGCCATTCCTAAAAACTCAGAACAGCCCACCTCTATCTCCAGACCACTAGCCTAAGGGACACTGAGGCAGAGCCCCTGCCCCAGCTCCAGACCCAGCACCCCCAAGCTCAGAGACTTATATCTCTATCAGCCAGGTGGCTTTTTTTTTCCCTTCTCCTCTTCATTCATTTGTAAATTTCTCACTTCTCCTTACCACACAGGAACTCCCTAAGCTCTACAGCCACCCCACTTCCATCTTCAGATCCCTGGCTTAAGGGACACTGAGGCAGGATCCCTATCCCAGCTCTAGCTCTGGCACCCCCAAGCCCAGAGATTTCTATCTCTGTCAGCCAGGACCACCCTCAGCTCTATAGCAACCCCACTTCCATATCAAGAACCCTGGCCTAAGTGATACTGAGGCAGGGCTCCCTGCCCCAACTCCAGCCCTGGCACCCCCAAGCCCAGAGATTTCTATCTCTGTCAGCCAGGACTGCCTTCAGCTCTACAGCAAATTCCACTTCCACCTCCAGACCCCTGGCCTAAGGGACACTGAGGCAGGGCTACCTGCCCCAGCTCCAGCCTTGGCACCCCCAAACCCAAAGATATCTATCTCTGTCATCCAGGACTGCCTTCAGCTCTACAGCAACCACACTTCCATCTCCAAACCCCTGGCCTAAGGGATATTGAGGAAGGGCCCCCACCCCAGCTCCAACCCCCGCACCCCCAAGCCCAGATACTCCTTTCTCTTTGAGCCAGGACCATCTTCTGCTTAATAGCAACCCCACTTCCATCTCTAGACCTCTGGCCTAAGGGACACTGAAGCAGGACCCCTGCCCAAGATAGAGCCCTGGCACCTCCAAGGCAAGAGACCTCTATCTCAGTCTGCCAGATGCCTGAATAGAATACTTCTCCTCAGACTACATTGCTAAACAAAAAAGAAGAGAGACTACAACAATGTTCAGTCCACAGCAAAAGGGAAACACACTTGCTCCTAGTTGAAGAAAAATTCTCCTAAAAGGAATTCCAAGGTGAATACATCTCCCAATGGCTAGAAGTAGAAGAAGAATGTCAGGTCTGAATAAACCAGGAAATATGCCTTCATAAAAAGAACACAGTGACTCCTTTCCATTTTTCAAAAAAAGAGGAAGTTACCTAAATATCAGAGAAAGAATTTAGAACATTCATGGTGACCAAATTCTATGAGTTGAAACAGAAAAGAGACAACAAACTACAGGGGATTAGGAAGTCCTTCCATGATATGAAAGAAGAAATGGACACACTAACAAAGAAGCAGATGGAACTATTGGAGATGAAATCTGAAATACAGGAAAGCAAAAATTCTCTTGAAAGTATTAAAAGTCGATTAGACCATGCTGAAAATCGAATCTCTGACATAGAAGATAAAACCTCTGACCTAGAGAAAACCGCCAAAAAGATAGAGACAATAACAAAAATACACGAGGATAACATATGAGCAATACTAGCTTCCATTAGATGCCCTAATATCCGAATAATTGGTATCCCAGAAGATGAAGAAACTAATAAGGCCATGGAAAAATCTATTCCATGAAATCTTGGAAGAAAATTTCCCTAGTCTAGAGAGACACTCAAACATCCAGACCTAAGAAATACAAGGACCTCAAATAGAATCAACGCACGAATTTCTTCCCCAAGGCACATCTCAGCCAGACTGGTAAAGACCACAGATAAAGACAAGATACTAAAACTGGCAAGAGAGAAATGACAAGTGACTTACAAATGTCACCCCATCAGGGTAACACTGGACTTCTCAACAGAAACAATGCAAAAAAGGAAAGAATGGGAAGACATATTGAAAGTGTGAAGAGAGAAACAATTTCAATCAAGATTATTATATCCTGCAAGATTATCTTTCATATGGAAAAAAAAAAGATTAAAAATCTTCTCAGACAAACAAAATCTGAAAGAATTTGCTAACACCAGACCACCTTTTCAAGCAACCTTGAAAAAAGTATTGTTCCAGGAAAACTAAAGAAGTAACGACCAGAAACAAAGCAATAAAAGGCAACTAAGACAATGGCCAACATAAACGTTGGGATAGGTCCAGTAACACTCAAAATAACATTGAATGTTCATGGATTAAATTCTCCAATCAAGAGACACAGACTGGCTGGATGGACTAAAACAAAACAAAACAAAACAGAAAAACAAAAACAAAAAAACACAGAAACCCTCTATCTGTTGCCTACAGGAAACCCACTTCATAGATAAAGACATACATAAAATAAAAGTGAAGGGTTGGAAACAGGTTTTCCATGCAAATGGGAACCAAAAAAGAGCTGGAGTCACGATACTAATTCTGACTAAATAGGGCTTTAAAACAAAAACTGTTTGAAGAGACAAAGTATATTGTAGTAAAAGTGTCAATAGATCAAGAAAATAAAATGCTTATAAATATCTATGTGCCTAACACAGGAAAACCCAAATATGTGAAATAAAGACTGTTAGATCTAAAAGGGGAAGTAGACTGCAACACACTAATTGTGGGGACCTCAACACTGCACTATCCCTTCAGGACAGATAATCTAGACAATGAAATGGACTTAACAGACATCTATAGAACTTTCCATCCAAAAACCATGAGATACTCTTTATTCTCACCTCCACATGGAACCTTCTAGAAGACTGACCACATCATAGGGCACAAAGCAAGCCTCTACCAATTCAAAGGCATATAAACTATATCCAGCATCTTCTCCGACCATGATGGAATTAAACTTGAGTTTAATTGCAAGAGAAATCCTAAAAAATATTCAAATACATGGAAACTAAATAACCTACTCCTGAATGACTCCACAACTACTGAAAAAATAAAGACTGAAATCAAAAGATTCATGGAAGCCAATGACAATGAGGACATGAGTTTCCATAATCTTTGGGACACTGCAAAAGCTGTCATAAGAGGAAAGTTTATAGCAATTAGTGCTCATAAGAGGAAGAAGGAAAGAAGGCAAATGGATCAGCTAACATCATGCCTCAGAGAATTGGAGAAGCAACAGCAAAATAATCCCAAAAATTCCAGGAGAAAGGAAATAATAAAGATCCGAGCAGAAATAAATGAAATAGAAAATAAGCGAACTATACAGAAAATAAATGAAAGTAAAAGCTGGTTCTTTGAAAAGATAAACAAAATCGATACACCACTAGTGAGACTTATTAAGAAGAAGAGAGAAAGGAACCAGGTGAATCAGATCTGCAATGAAGCAGGCAAAATAACAACAGACATAGTAGAAATATAAAACATTACTAGAGGATACAATGAACATCTGTCTTCCAAGAAAGAAGACAATTTGAATGAGGTGGACAAATTCCTGGACACATATAACCTACCAAGATTGAGCCAGGAGGATATAAGATATCTGAACAGGCCCATAACAAGCCAGGAGATTGAATCAGTAATAAATAATCTAACAAAAAAATCCCTGGCCCTGATGGATTCACCTCTGAATTCTACAAAACTTTCAAAGAAGAGTTAACCCCCACTCTGCTCAAGTTATTTCTAATGATCCAAAAGGGTGAATCTCCCTAATTCATTCTATGAAGCCTCTTTCACCCTTATACTTAAAACAGATAAGGAAAGTAGACAGAAGGAAAACTAGAGACCAATATCTCTCATGAATATAGATGCAAAGATTCTCAACAAGATGCTAGCAAATCGTATCCAACAACTTATAAAAAAGATTATACAACATGATCAGGTAGGCATTATTACAGGAATGCAAGGTTGGTTCAACATATGCAAAGCCATAAATGTAATACATCATATTAACAGGAAAAAAGACAAAAACCATTTGGTCACATCAATTAATACAGAAAAGGCATTTGATAAGATACAATACTCCTAAATGATCAAGACTCTCAGCACAATTGGCATAGAAGGGTCATTTATCAACACAATAAAAGCTATCTATGAAAAACTCATAGCAAACATCATCCTAAATGGAGAAAAGCCTAAAGCTATTCCACTAAAAACAGGTACAAGACAAAGATGCCAACTTTCTCCACTCCTTTTCAATATAGTACTAGTAGTCCTCGCTAAGGCAATCACAAAAGAGGAAAAAATAAAAGGCATTCAAATAGGAAAAGAAGAGATGAAACTCTCTCTGTTCGCAGATGTCATGATTATATACATAGAAGACTCTGTTTTCCATGAAAAAAGTTCTGGAAGTAATACATAAATACAGTAAAGTTGCAGGATATACAATCAACATAGAGAAATCTATAACATTTGTATATATGAACAACAGGCAGACTGAGACAGAACTCCAAAAAGTGGGATCAGCAGTTAGCGTAATGGCTATGTTGTCGCTGGACTCCCATATAGTCGACTGCGGTTTGAGTCCCGGAACTATAGAAAAAAAAAAAAAAACTTGTAAAAAGTTATTTAATTTACCATAGCCACAAAAACTATAAGATACTTAGAAACAAATCTAACCAAAGAAGTTAAAAGACATCCACAAGGAAAACTACGAAAAAAAAAAAAAAAAAACATTGAAAATGACACAAAAAAGTGGAAGGACGGGAACAGCAGTTAGCGCAATGGCTCTGTCACTGGAGTCCCATGTAGTCGACTGTGATTTGAGTCCCGGACCCAGTGACTTAAGCTTACGCCGGGCACATGTGCATGCCTGCCCAAAATCCCAAGAGGAGAATGGAGGGGAAGGAATTGTGGTGTGGCCATCCCACCTGGGCAGTGATTTCTTGCTTTCTCTCTGTCGCTCTTTCTGGCGAGTGCACGCACCCTATAGCAAAAACCTCTCCAAAAAATGATTTTAAAAAAGTGGGAGGACATCCCATATTCCTGGATTGGAAGAAATTAGTATAATTGAAATGGCAATTCTACCCAAATTAATCTACATATTTAATGCAATGCCAATCAAAGTACCAGACACATTCTTCACAGATCTAGAAAAGTCCATCATAAAATTTTTTTGAATCATAAAAGACCCTGTATTGCCAAAGGAATTCTGCACAAGAAAAGTGTAGTGGACAGCATCTCACTCCCTGACACAAAAATAAACTACCAAGCTGTGGTAATCAAAACAGCATGGTACTGACACAGAAACAGACATGTGGACTGTGGAACAGAAAAGAGCTCCCAGAAATAAATTCCCAAACATACAGTCGACTGATTTTTGAAAAGGAGTACCAATCAATCCAGTGAGAAAGGGAAAATCTCTTCAGCAAATGGTACTGGAAAATCTGTATTTGCACCTGCAGAAAGATGAATCTGAACTCCTACCTCTCACCTTTGACAGAAGTCAAGTCAAGGTGTATCAAAGATCTAAATCTACGACTTCAAACTCTAAAACTGCTCCTGTAAAACACTGGGGAAACTCTAGGAGACATTTGGGGCGGCAAAGATTTCTTAAATATGATCCTCAAAGCACAGTCAGTAATCCCCAAAATAGACAAGTGGGATTACATCAGACTAAGAAGTTTCTATATGACAAAAGACACAGTAATTAGTGTGAATTGACAGTCCTTAGAATGAGAAAATAATTTTGTAAACTATGAGTCTATGAGTCACATAAGGGACTAATAACCAGAATACACAAGGAACTCAAGCAGCTGTTCCGGAAAAAGGATGATCAACTCTATTAAAAGAGGGAAGAATGAGTTGAAAAAACCACTCTCTAAAGATGACATAGGAATAGCCAAAATGCATATGAAAAAATAATCCCTCATTATAAGGGAAATGCAGATCAAAACAACAATGAGAAACCAGTCTAACCGCAGTCAGAATGACTAAGATTAAAAAACAAAACAAAAAATGATAAGTGCTGGGAGAGGTGTGGTGAAAGGGGAACTCTCTTATAATGCTGGTGGGAATATAAATTGATCCAGCCACTGTGGAAAACAATTTGGGGATTCCTCAAAAATCTATAAATAGAACTACCACATTATCCAGCAACTCCACTCTTAGGTGTCTACCCAAAGGACAAAAGAATTCTTCATTGGAAAAGTGCTTTCACATCGATTTTTATTGTGGCACTATTCAGAATTGCCAAGTCATGGAAACCACCCAAATGCCCACAAACAGATGAATGGATAGAAAAACTGTGGTACATAGACTCAATGGAATACTATTTAGCCATAAATAACAAGAAAACCCTGGCTTTTGACAGAAAGTGTGAGAATATGGAAGATTTACTGCTGAGTTAAGCAAACCAGACAATGAACGAGAGACATTGTATGTCCCCACTTAATACATATCGAGTGTCTGCATTCTATGATGGAAACTGATTGACTAAAGGATATAGAAACACAGTAAATGGATGTAAATACCCGATACAGTGTGTATGAAAGAGTAGGGTCTGAGGAAGGACATTTAGAAAAAAAATAGGGAGGCAAAGCATTAATGGGAGAAAGAAATATGGTATTATCTGTTCAAGATATTTTATAGTTTTGTCAACTGGACTAGAGAGAAATGTTCACATGTTGAAATATTCACTTTGTAAGCTAAATCATGTTATTCAATGTATAAAAGAAAATGAAATTTTAAAAATGTAAAAAAAATGAATAAATTTAAAAATAGAACATTCTAGGTTCAGCACCTTTGCACACGCTTTTTCTTTACCTGGTTTATTTTTCTCCCAATTATCTGTTGAACTTCATTTCCTCCTGTTTCACTTTATCAGAGAAGCCTTGCCCACATCACATAAATGATATAACTCTCTGCCCCACCACAGCTATTCTCTATATCCTTTGCTCTATTTTGTTCTGTCATATTTTAGATCTATTATTTATCAGCTCATTTTCTGTCTCACTCCCACCCCTATTTCTATCCGAATGAGAGCAGGGAACAGGAACTCTTTTATTCTTAGCCAAAGGCATGTAAACTTTTTGTTGGCCTTTAACTATATATGAAATGCTGAAAAAGAACACAAAATAACCAATACATATTAGTTATAGAGCCTTAGGGGCCCCTACAAGTGAGGGATCCTGAAACTTAAGCTTTATTAACTTCATAGTAAATCCACCTATAATCACTGTTATAGCCCCAGTTCTAAGCAAAGTTACTTTTATATGGTAAGTGTCTGATATTTACTGAATGAATGAATAAATAATGTAGTAGCATAAAATAGGTAATTGTTACCTAAAGCTACAATAACAGACATATATCCAGAATGAAAAATATGATCATTAGGAAACATGTTCTATGTCCATACCTTATCACCTTATTTTTACTGCACATTTGCATGACTGTATCTCACACTTAATTTTAAGTTCCTTGAAGTCAGAGACTTTCTCTTTCAGTGTTGTATTCTTAAATTCTGACATAGTGTCTGACACACAAAAGGCATTCAGTAACTATTGGCTTAATGAAGGATAAATCAGAGAATATCCAAACTAGGGTAGCCTAGAAAGTGAAGATAGTTTTCCTCATTCAAACACCTACTGGACACATTCAAACATAAGATGTGAACTATGCCCTCAGGGAACTCACAATTCAGAGGATGTATAATAATACAGCTATAAAACTATGAACATGACCCAGATACAGTATTAGCAAGGACAGAAAGCTGCTAGCCACCTCTAAGCTTGCCTGTTTTTGGCCTCTGGGTTCAACTTCACAGCTGTGAAGTCTCCGGCAGCCAGTGTCCCCCACCCAGACCCAGCGTTAACCAGATAAGATAGCTGCTTTGCTCCTTCTTGCTGTCCTCTGTGCCTTCTTTTTTTTCTCTTTTTGAAAAAACAGCTCTCTGCTCTCTTTGTTAATCTCTGTCTTTCTTCTCATCTAGAACTGAAAGCTGCTAGCCACCTGAAGCTTGACTGTTTTTGGTCTAATGTGGGACGTGTTTCCATTTTCACCACAATTTCATTTATTGCAAAGTCATTTTTTTCTCTTTTTCTTTTAGTACTTTCCTTCTTTTTTCTTTGCCTTCTTTCCATAATTCTATTTCCTACTTTCTTTTTCTTTATATTACTTTCCTCTTTTACTTCTCAGACCTTACCCACTGCATAGAGACAATTAGGTTCATAGTACCTAACAATCTGAGCATTGTGAGTTTTGGAGAATTCTTTGCACATCACTGTACTGGTTGCAAAATTAGTGAAATTCCCCTTCACAAATCTGATTGTTAAATTCCACCTCTGATTCCCACACTTGAGGACCTACTATAAGGGAGAAAATAGTACCAAATTATTTCATAGTGGGGAAAACACAAGAGCTCACAGTCACAGAATCCCTCTCCAACAAACTGACCAGAAGTAAACACATTACCAAATGACTAAAAAATCAAAGAAGAGCCTCAAAGATGAAAGAATCAAGTAGTACATTCCCACCTAGGGGAAAATGTAATCTGTCTCTAAGTAGGGAAAATTTAGAGCATATTATAGAAATGTCAGAAAAATAATGTAGAATATTTATGATAACAAAATTTTATGAGATGCAGGAGAAAAGAGACATTGAGCTCCAAGAGATGAGGAAGTCCTTCCATGATAAGAAAGAAGAATTGGACATCATAAAAAAGAATCAAACGGAACTGTTACACATGAAGGCTATAACACAGGAAATTAAAACTTCCCTCAAAACTATCAAAAACAGACTAGACCATGCAGAAGATCGAATTTGGAATTAGAAGGCAAAGCCAACCACCTAGAAAAAATGATCAAAAATACTGAAAAAAAAGCCAAGAAAACTGAGGCTAATACACAAAAAATATTAGATACCATAAAACGCCCAAATATACGAATAATTGGTATCCCAGAAGGTGGAGAAACTAATAAGGGCATTGATAATCTATTCCATAAAATCCTAGAAGAAAACTTTTCAAGTCTAGAGAGGCACTCAAACATCCAGACCCAAGAAATACAAAGTACCCCAAGTAGAATAAATCCAGAAGATACACTCTGTGTCACATTGTAGCTAGACTGACCAAAAACACAAAGACAAGATACTAAGATTGGCAAGAGAGAAACTTCAAATCACTTACAAAGGCTATCCCGTCAGGCTAATACTGGACCTCTCATCAGAAACAATGCAAACAAGGAAAGAATGGGAAAATACATTCAAAGTATATTAAATGTTTTTCATAATAAATGAAAAACAATTTCAACCAAGAATACTATACCTGGCAAGATTATCCTTCATATGGAAAAAGAAAATAAAAATGTTCTCGGATAAACAAAACCTGATAGAATTTACTAACTCCAGACCAGCTCTTCAAGAAATTATGAAAGGAGTACTATACCAAGAAAACTAAAGAGAAAAAGACAGCAATAAGAGAATAAAAGACGATCAGGAATATGGTTAGCAGTAAGGACAAGTCTGGAAATATCGATAATAATATTGAATATCAATGGATTAAATTCTCCAATCAAGAGACACAGACTGGCTGAATGGATTAAAAATCAGAAACCCTCCATGTGCTGACTACAAGAAACCCATCTCATGGATAAAGACACACAAAGACTAAAAGTGAAGGGCTGAAAAAAGGTATTTCATACAAAGGGAAACCAAAAAAGAGCAGGAGCCGTAATACTGATATAGAATAAAATAGGCTTTAGGACAAAAAGGTAAGAAAAGACAAAGAAGGGCATTACATAGTAATAAAATGGCTAATTCACCAAGACAATATAATGCTTCTAAATATCTATGCACCGAACTCAGGAGCACCCAAATATGTAAAGGAAAGACCGCTAGACCTCAAAGGACACATAGACTGTAACACTATAATTGTTGGAGATCTCAACACCCCATTATCTCATTTAGACAGGTCAACTAGAAATAGATAAGCAAAGAGGTTCGGGACCTAAATGATAGCATAAATCAGATGGAATTGATAGACATCTATAGAACTTGCCACCCACAAAACACTGAATATATATTTTTCTCAGCTCTGCATGGTACTTTCTCAAAGACTGATCACATGATAGGACACGAAATAAGACTTTACAGATTCAAAGGCATAGAAAATATATCCAGCACCTTCTTCAACCATGATGGAATTAAACATGATATTAATCTCAGGAGAAGTGTTCAAAAATATACAAGTACATGGAAACTAAATAACCTACTTCAGAATGACTCCATGATTATTGCAGAGATTAAGATGAAAATCAAAAGCTTCATGTAAACTAATGATAATGAGTACACAAGTTTCCATAATCTATAGGATACTGCAAAAGCAGTCATAAGAGGGAAGTTTATAGTAATTATGGCTAACAATAAAAAGATGGAAAGGTGGCAAAAGGACAACCTAATATCATGCCTCAGGGAATTGGGAAAAGAACAAAAAAAAAGCCAAGAGAAAAAAGAAAAAAGATTCCAGCAGAAATAAATGAAATAGAAAATAAGTGAGCTTTACAGAAAATAAATGAAAACAAAAGCTGGTTCTTTGAAAAAATAAACAAGATTGACACACTATTAGCAGACTTATTAAGAAGAAGAGAGAGAGGAACCAGATAAGTCAAATCTGCAATGAATCAGGCAACATTGCAACAGACATAGTAGAAATACAAAATGTCATTAGAGGATACTATGAGCAACACCATGCCAAAAAAGAAGAAAACCTGGATGAGATGGACAAATTTCTGGACACCTATAATCTAACAAGGTTGACTCAGGAGGACATAGAAAGCCTGAATACACCTATAGCAAGCAATGAGATTGAGTCAGTAATAATTAACCTCCCAATAAAGAAAAGTCCAGACCCTGATGGCTTCGTTGCCAAATTTTACAAAACTTTTAAAGAAGAGGTAACCCTCTTTCTACTCACACTGTTTCTAGAGATCCAAAAAGAAGGAACCCTTCCAAATTAATTCTATGGAGTCTCCATTACCCTCATTCCCAAAACAGATAAGGATATGACAAAAAAGGAAAACTACAGACCTATATCCCTGATGAATATAGATGAAAAATTTTCAAAAAGATACTTGCTAACTGTATTCAACAGCATATAAAAAAGGTTATTCATCACCACCAGGTAGGCTTTATTCCAGGGATGCAATGGTTGTTCAACATAAACAAAACCATAAATGTAATACAACATATTAAGAAAAAGAAAAAGAAAAAACCATATGATCATTACAATTGATATGGAAAAAGCATTCAACAAAATACAACACGCCTTTATGATCAAAACTCTCAGTAAAATTGGCATAGAATGACTGTTTCTAAGCAAAATAAAAGCCATCTATAAAAAACCTACAGCTAACATTATACTGAATTGGGAAATGCTGAAAGCTTTTCCACTAAAAACTGGTACAAAACAAGGCTTCCTACTGTCTCTGCTCCTATTCAACATTGTACTGGAAATCTTAGCCAATATGATCAGACAAGAGAAGGAAATAAAAGGCATTACAATAGGAAAAGAAGAGCTGAAATTATCTCTGTTTACAGATGACATGACTATATACATAGAAGACCCAACAGTATCCATGAAAAAACTTTTTGAAGTAATAAATGCATACAGTAAAGTGGCAGGATACAAAATTAACTTACAAAAATCTATAGCATTTCTATATACAAACAATAAGCAGACATAGACAGAACTAAAGAACGTAATTCCATTTACCATAGCCACAAGAAGGATAAGATATTTAGGAATAAAACTAACCAAGGAAGTCAAAGACCTCTACAAGGAAAACTATGAAAACCTTAAAAAGGAAATTGAAAAGGACACTAAAAGGTGGAAGGACATCTCACGTTCCTGGATTGGAATAATTAATATAATAAAAATGGCAATCCTACCCAAATTAATCTACATGTTTATTGCAATTCCTCTAAAATTATAAGAGAGATTCTTCACAGATCTAGAAAAGACAATCATAGAATTTGTCTGAAAACACAAAAGACTCCGTTTTACTAAAGCCATACTGCAAAAGAAGACTAGAGTAGGTGGCATCTCACTTCCTGACCTCAAAATATATTACAAAGGTGTGATCATCAAAACAGCATGGTATTGGTACAAAAATAGACATGAGGACCAATGGAACAGAGTAGACTCCAGAAATAAACCCCAAAACATACAGCCAACTCATCTTTAACAAAGAGTACCAGTCAATTCAGTGAAAAAAGGGAAACCTTTTTTAGCAAATAGTTCTTGAAAAACTGGGTATCCACCTGCAGAAAGATGAATCTGAATCCCTACCTGTCATCATTAACAAAAATCAACTCAAAGTGGATTAAAGATCTAAACCTAAGACCACAAACTATAAAACTATTGATGGAAAATACTGGGGAAACTGTAGGAGACATTGGGGTAGGCAAAGACTTCTTAAGCAAGGTCCCCAAAGCACGGGTAATAATCACCCAAATAGACAGGTGGGATTACATTTGGTGGAGGAGTTTCTGCACAGCAAAGGACAGTGCAATTAGTGTGAATCAACAACCTTCAGAGTGAGAGAGAATTCTGTTAACTGTGCCTCAGATAAGGGACTGATAACCAGAATACACAGGGAACTTAAGCAGCTTATCTGGAAGAAAATGATTAACCCAATTAAAAGATGGGAAAATGAGCTGAATAAACAACTCTGTAAGGAAGACATATGAACAATCAAAAAACATATGGAAAAAAAAGCTCAACATCCCTCATTGTAAGGGACATGCAGATCAAAACCACAATGAGGCTCTGCACTTGGACAGCTCCAATTGGTAGACTGCGATCCCCCAAATAGTCTCCATTGGGTACAGTGGGTGCGCTGTGCGGCATGATTATGTCAGTTAGAGCTGACGATGAAGTCGATGTGGATAGTACAGTAGAAGAGGATCTGGGTAAAAGTAGAGAAGGCTCCAGGACAGATGATGAAGTAGTCCAGAGGAAGAAGCTATTCAGTTGGATGGATTAAATGCATCACAAACAAGAGAACTTAGAGAGAAATCTGAAAAGTTTGACTTCCAAGCAGAAGTTAACAGGATAATGAAATTTATAATCAACTCACTATATAAAAATAAAGAGATTTTCCTGAAAGAACTGATTTCGAATTCTTCTGATGCTAAAGATATGGCTAATACTGACAGATGAAAATGCTCTTTCTGGAAATGAGAAATTAACTGTCAAAATTAAGTGTGACAAGGAGAAGAACCTGCTGAATGTCACAGACACAGGTGTAGGAATGACCAGAGAAGAGTTGGTTAAAAATCTCGGCACCATAGCCAAATCTGGGACAAGCCAGTTCTTAAACAAAATGATTGAGGCATAAGAAGATGGCCAGTCAACTTCTGAATTGATTGGCCAGTTTGGTGTTGGTTTCCATTCTACATTCCTTGGGGCATATAAGGTTATTGTCACATCAAAGCACAACAACGGTACTCAGCATGTCTGGGAATCTGACTCCAATGAATTTTCTGTAATTGCTGATCCAAGAAGAAACACTCTTGGATGGGAAGCAATTACTTTGAGACTGCCGAGGAGCCCGTGGAAGAGGAAGCAGCAGCATAAGAGGAAAAAGAAGAATCTGATGATGAAGCTGCTGCAGAAGAGGAGGAAGAAGAAAAGAAACCTATAATGAAAAAATTCAAAAAAACTGTGGGACTGGGACCTTATTAATGATATCAAACCCATATGGCAGAGACCATCAAAAGAATTAGAAGATTAACACAAAGCTTTCTACAAGTCCTTTTCAAAGGAAAGTGATGACCCCATGGCTTATATCCACTTCACTGCTGAAGGGGAGGTTACATTCAAATCAATTTTATTCATACCCATGTCTGCTCCACATAGTCTGTTTGATGAATATGGATCTAAGAAGAGCGATTACATTAAGCTGTATGTGTGTCGAGTATTCATCACAGACAACTTCCATGATATTATGCCCAAGTACCTTAATTTTGTCAAGGGTGTTGTAGACTTGGATGATCTCCCCTCGAATGTTTCCCATGAAACTCTGCAACAGCATAAACACCTTAAGGTGATCAGGAAGAAGCTTGTTCATAAAACTCTGGACAAAGTCAAGAAGATTACTGATGAGAAATGCAATGATAGTTTCTGGAAAGAATTTGGTACCAACATCAATCTTGGTGTGATTGAAGACCACTCAAATGAACACATCTTGCCAAACTTCTAAGATTCCAGTCATCTTATCATCAAACTGACATTACTAGTTTAGACCAGAATGTGGAAAGAATGAAGGAAAACAGGATAATATCCATTTCATGGCTGGGTCCAGCAGAAAAGAGGCTGAATCTTCTCCATTTGTTGAGCAACTTCTGAAAAAGGGCTATGAAGTTATTTACCTCACAGAGCCTGTGGATGAATACTGTATTGAGGCCTTCCCAGAGTTTGATGGGAAGAGGTTTCAGAATGTGGCCAAGAAAGGAGTGAAGTTCAATAAAAGTGAGAAAACTAAAGAGAATCATGAAGCAGTTGAGAAGAAACTTGAGCTTCTACTCAACTGGATGAAAGATAAAGCCCTTAAGGATAAGATTGAAAAGGCTGTGGTATCTCAGTGCTTGACGGAGTCCCCATGTGCTCTTGTGGCCAGTCAGTATGGATGGTCCAGTAATACGGAGAGAATCATGAAGGCACAAGCTTACCAAACGGGCAAGGACATCTCTACAAATTATTAGGCCAGTCAGAAGGAAACATTTAAAATTAATCTCAGACATCCTCTTATCAGAGACATGCTTCGATGAATTAAAGAAGACAAGGATGACAGAAGAGTTTTAGATCTTGCTGGTTTTTTTTTTTTTTGAGAAGTCTTTGTTATAGGGCGCGTGTGCTCACCAGACAGAGAGAGAGACAGAGAGACAGAAAGCAAGAACTCTCCCCCCAGGGGAGATGGCCACACCCTAATCCCCTCTCCTCCATTCTCCTCTCAGGATCTTGAGCACACACGCACACACGACTGGCGTGAGTTTTAAGCCACCGGGTCCAGGACGCGAACCGCGGTCGACTACATGGGAGTCCAGCAACATAGCCATTACACTAACTGCTGGTCCCCTTGCTGTGCTTTTGTTCGAAACAGTGACACTTCGGTCAGGACACCCTTTACCTGACACTAAAGCTTATGGAGATAGAATAGAAAGAATGCTTCACCTCAGCTTAAACATTGACCCTAATGAAAAGGTGGAAGAAGGACCTGAAGAAGAGCCAGAAGAAACAACAGAAGACATGATAGAAGACACAGAGCAAGATGAGGAAGAAGAAATGGACATGGGAACAGACAATGATGAAGAGCAGGAATCATCAAAGAAATCTACAGCTGATAAAGATGAATAATAAATTATAGTCTCACCATTTGAATCATGTGTGAAGAGGGAATGTGAAATTTTAGTCATTTCTTTTAGGAGAGACTTGTTTTGGATGCTCCCCCTAACCCCCTTCTCCCCTGCACTGTAAAATGTTGGGATTGTGGGTCAGAGAAAGAAGTGGGGTTTTTTTAGTTGAATTTTTTTAACATTCCTCATGAATATAAATTTGTACTATTTAACTGACTAATCTTTGTGTAAAATCTTGTAATAAGTATAAAAATTAAAAAGTTCACAAATAAAAAATTAAAAAACACAATGTGATACCACCTAACCCCCATCAGAATGGGGAAGATTAAAAAAACAAATAATGATAAGTGCTGGAGGGAATGTGGTGAAAGGGGAACACTCCTTCACTGTTGGCGGGAATGAAAATTAGTCCAGCCTCTGTGGAGAATATGGAGGTTCCTCAAAGACCTTCAAAAAAAACTACCATAGGATCCAGCAATTCCACTCCTGGGTATCTACCCAAAGGACAAGAGAGTACTCAGTTAAAAAAATATTTGCACAACTATTTTTATTGTAGCATTATTCATGATTGCTAACACATGGAACCAACTCAAATGTCCACAGACAGATGAGTAGATTGAAAAATTGTGGCAAATATACTCCATGGAATACTATTCAGCTATAAAAAAACAGCAAGGCCCCGGAATTTGATAGAAAGTGGACAAATATGGAAGATTTGTTGCTGGTAAAGCAAGTCAGGCTATGAAAGAGAGACATTGCATGTCTCCACTTAACATATACTGACTATCCACACTCTATAGTAGAGACTGAAAGACTGGAGAACATAAAAGCATTAAAAATTGTAATGGACACTAGAGACAAAGTGGAAATAGAGTGTCAGAGGGGAAGACCGTAGGAAATTTGGGGGGAAAATGGAGAGGTAAGACACTTATGGCACACAGATAAGATTATCTGTTGACGAGGATGTGTATAGTGGTCTCAACTGGGCTGGACTGAGGTGTATATCATGCTGGGTAAAGTATCTTCACAATCTCGATGTATAGTGATTTAATGTATGAATAATAATAAAATTAAATTATTAAAAAAATTATGAACACAATATACAGTGTCGAAAATGTAGCAAAGTAAGAAACAAACAGTTTAAAGAACATGTTTAGCTCTGGGGTGGGGAGTTGACAATTCAGATAGACCTAGTGATCTCTGTCTCCTATTTGAATATCTGTTGTGTGGAAGAGAATTTATAACTTCATTGTTAAATAGGAAAGGCTTTTATAACAGCTAGGTCAGCCTCCAAATGACATGAGCTATATCTGATAAGGGAAGATTCTTCATTACTGATACATTTCAAGCCTAAGATGAGAACGACTTGAGAAAGATATTATAGAGATGACTTACAAAGGAGATGAGGTCTTGGTCTTTATGACCTCTATGACCATTCTAACACAGAGCTTGCCTGATACTTTTAATTTCTGCTTTAGAGAGTGGAAAGAGAAAAATATAATAAGAATCCTATGCTAAATATATCTATCCAGCTTTGTCCTAAGGATCAATACTTAACAGATAATATGTTTCTCCATGTAGTATACATTAGACTTTAATCTCATTTCCCCAAATTCCTTGTTTTGTGATAGTATGAAATATTACTATCTACCACGACACACACAAGGTGAAATGAATTCTTTATAATCACATCTGCATCAGAGTAGAGTTAATGACAAGTTGCCCAAATTTTTTGGACATCACTAGGAGGAGATTTCATTTTCCAACGAAATCAGCGACTTTAGAGGCAGAGCTTATATCTTCAGCTGTCTTCAGAAATCTATGCATTCTACCCTCTCTTGTTGTCACCTGATTATGGAACACTGAACTTGAGGCTGATTTATTACTTAAGAACCAGTTATTGTTTTTCCAAAACATATTTTTTTTGGAGAGATTTTCGCTATAGGGCGCGTGTGCTTGCCAGACAGACAGAGAGAGACATAGAGACAGAAAGCGAGAAATCACCCCCCAGGGGGGATGGTCATGCCGCAATCTCTTCTCCTCCATTCTCCTCTCGGGATCTTGGGCACGCATGCACACGCGCCTGGTGTGAGTTTTAAGCCACCAGGTCCGGGACGCAAACCGCGGTCGACTACGTGGGAGTCCAGCGACATAGCCATTACGCTAACTGCTGGTTCCCATCCCAAAATATATTTAACAAATTTGTTCCACCTGCTCAATTATATTCTTGATTACTTTCTTGTGATTTCATTGAGGTTTTTAATCCAAACCTCAGAGACTATACTTTACACATAAACTCTGAAACATTGCTCCATTTAAGTGGTGCAGAAAAGGTTGTGTGTGGGTGACAAAAATGGGAGGAAGAGAAAAGTAACTATGTCTGTCACATCCTCTGGTAAGCATACTAAGGTCAATCTCCTTCTAATCAAAGTGATTAGGGACATGGGGATGAGGCAGAGGAAGAGAGAAGGCGATAGAATTGGCATTCATTAACTTGCTTTCTCTGTCTCCTTAACCATCCTGACTAAATGACAGATCTTTCACACACATGCCAAAATCAATCAGCTTGCCAGATGATTTAAGTGGATTGAAGTGAAGTGTGGACCAAATGACATACCATGTACTGGAAAATACTTTATAAATTAGGTAAATTATAAATAACATTTCCACTTAATCCTTCCTAAAGTTCATTCTCTTCCAGGTCACCCAGCTACCTGACATAGTACCTCTGATCATATCACCTTACCCTATCCCAACTTTTCAATTCTCTACTGTAAATAAATTTCACGAAGACACACCCAGCAACTAGTAAAATGGTTATACCATTACACTAACACATGTATCCTCCTCTAATCTTTATAACATTCCTTGATAGTACGTACTGTTGAATTTATTTTCCCAAAGGGGAAACTGATGGTAAACTAAATCTAGCCAAGTTCAAACAGCAGTAACAAGAGCCAGGTTGTTTGATTCCAAAGCAGATGTGTCTACCCATTAGGATTTCCTTACAACTTCTCTATACTCAGAGTACTAGAAAATTATTACTAATTAACTATTGGAGTTTTTTTTTAAACCCATGACTAATGCACTCTCACATTGATTATTGACTTCTTACTGCCCCATCTCTTCCAATTTTGTTCCTCTCCAACACTGGTACCATGCCTAAGCAAGGCATTTTTTTCACGTATCTCAGAATAATGTCACTCAGCCCTCTCACTCAAACTTCTTAAAATTAAAATTTAAATCACTCACATACTTTTTCATTTCTTGCGTGTTTATCTTAGCTCTTCCTGCCAGTCAAGTATACTTATTTCATTCTCTTCTTTCTTGTTTCTATTTATTTCTTGTTCAAGCCATTCTATATGTCCAAATAAATTTTCACTGTTATATTATAAAAAGATGAGACAAAAATTATGATTTAAAGAAGTCCACTAAAATTATTACAATGAATATTTAAGTGTATTAAATATATAAGCACAAGGCCTAGAACTATGAAAGTCATATAACATGTAAACTCAGCTAGCCTTTGACTTCAAAAAGATTATGATCTACTAGAGGACATACAACACATACACATGTAACCACAATTTACACAGATCTGTACACGAGGTCCTAAGAGTAGTTAAAATCACTGGAAGAGTTAAGTGGAGAAACAGAAGACTTTCTGCATGGGGTGGCTGGAAAAAACATTTTCCTACTCTTGTAATCCTCATTTTATAGATAAGGCAATCACGTGAAATCTAGGGAGCTCAGTATTTTTTGTAAAGAGAGATTTTTGCTATAGGGCACATGCGCTTGCCAGAGAGAGAGAGACAGAAAGCCAAAAGTCACTCCCCGGGGAGATAGCTATGCTGCAATCCCTTCTTCTCCATTATCCTCTTGGGATACTGGGCATGCACACACACATCCCCACCACATGCACACATCTCCACCGGACTTTCAAGTCTCCAGGTCTAGGACTCAAACTGGTCAACCATGTGGGAGTCCAGTGATGTAAACATTACACCATCTGCTGGTCCCAGGAGTTGAAGTTTTTTTCAAAGGTAAAAGTACCTTAAATATTTACAAATAATAGGAACAGCAGATGATATAATGGTTACATTGCTGGACTCCCATATGGCCAACTGTGATTCAGTTCCCAGACCTGGCAGCTTGTGGCATGGCCATCCCTGCTGGCGAGTGATGTCTTGCTTTTTGCCTCTCTGTCTCTCCAGTAACTGCACATACCCTATAGCATAAAATCCTTCAAAAAAGTAAGTATTTACAAGTGAGAGTCTTACATACTACAATGAATAAGCACTTACATCTTAAAACAATGTAACAAAAAAATATCTGACATGATTTAAATTATGGTAAAAAGAGATTCAATCCTTAGTGTTTCCTTCCTATTCTTCAACATTTCTCCTTTAAAAGTCTCTCCTGGGACCAGCAGTTGTCAATAACGGCTATATTGTTAGACTCCCATGTAGTTTACTGTGGTTCGAGTCCCGAACCTGGTGGCTTAAACTCACACCGGGCACGTGTGCGTGTGTGCCCAAGATCCCTAGAGGGGAATGGAGGAGAAGGGATTGTGGTGAGGCCATCCCCCCCCCCAGGGGGTGAGTTCTCACTTTCTGTCTCTCTGTCTCTCTTTGTCTTTCTGGCGAGTGCACGTGCCCTATAGCAAAAACCTCTCCAAAAAAATAAATAGATAAAAACTCTGATTCTAATTTAGTAAAGAGCAAAGTTTTTTTTATGGCTATAGTTTGAAATTTTTTTATTTATCTCTTTGGTTAAGTAAACGACAGATAGTCATAGTGCCCTGATCCTATTTTAATCAAGTGTCGTAAATCTTTGATATTTGACAGATATCCCACATCAAATTTCAGTCCCAGTTTAAGTTTTTGACCTTGAGCTAATTTTTGAAAATTCTTTTTTTTTTTTTTTTTTTTTGGAGAGGTTTTTGCTATAGGGCGCGTGTGCTCGTCAGACAGACAGAGACAGACATAGAAACAGAAAGCGAGAAATCACCCCCCAGGGGGAATGGTCATGCCGCAATCCCTTCTCCTCCATTCTCCTCTTGGGATCTTGGGCACAAACGCACATGTACCCAGCATGACTTTTAAGCCACCGGGTCTGGGATGCGAACCGCAGTCGAATACGTGGGAGTCCAGCAACATAGCCATTACGCTAACTGCTGGTTCCTGTAATTTTTGAAAATTCTTAACAGGGCCCTTGGATGTCTGAAAAGACAGATTAGACTTTCTGACATGCTGAAATTATATGAGAAATATTGTCAAATATGAAATGATATTTAGCTCTCTATATACAAATTTGTGTCAATGGATGTTCCAAAATTGTATGAGATTCTTAAATATCTGTTATGCTAGTGTGTTATTAGTCATACTTGTAATGCTAAATAGTTCTAATGTAGCTTGCCACAGAAATGATCAAATTTGTCTATTTTGGGTTATGGTAAAATCAGATCTCGAACCAGAGCCATTTGAAGTTTTGTCAATAGTTAAATGCTTTATTCTGATTCTCTTTCTAAAACATTTTGTAATAAGCTGTAGTCTAAAATTTGACCTCTTTTTAGGAAATTAGTGAAAAAGACTGTGATAAGTACCCTTTTTAAAGAATTATTTATATAGGTTTATTTATCATTATCATTGATTAGAGAAGAGTCAGAGGGGGATAGTGAAAGTGCAGGTCACCAGGTTTGGGACTTGAACCATAGTCAGCCATGTGAGAGTCCAGTGCCTTGCCCACCACATCACCTGCTGGCCCTGGATAAAGTACTCTTAAATATAGGTTTTTGATCATTTTGAAATTATATCTCTGAACTTCCAGGATTGAAATGAAAAGATTGGACCATACACTGCAGACTCAAAAAAAGAAAGATTAGTTACATGAGACTGAACTGGTGAAATAGAATTTTTTGACTTTTGACCAAAACATTACTGATTTTCTTCTGTGCTTTGTTCTCCAGATATAAGGCTTTTTGCCTTCTTGAGCTGTTAATAGGTTCAGCAATTTGTTTAATTTTTCCTTTTGAAATTGTAACAAACTTTTCTCTCTTTCTTCTTTCTTTTCTTTTTTTTTGAGAGGTTTTTGCCATAGGGCGCGTGCGCTCGCCAGACAGAGAGAGACAGAGAGACAGAAAGCTAGAAATCACCCCCCAGGGGGGGATGGCCACGCCGCAATCCCTTCTCCTTCATTCTCCTCTTAGGATCTTGAGCACACATGCACACGTTCGCGGCGTGAGTTTTAAGCCACCAGGTCCAGGATGTGAACCGCGGTCAATTACGTGGGAGTCCAGCCACAGCCATTATGCTAACTGCTGGTCCCATACTTTTCTCTCTTTCTGACCCCCTGTAATTGGAAAATATTGGTGAGCAGTCTTATTTTGTGACAGTATGGTTGTTTGCATAAGTTCAATAATACTTGTTGCCTTGCATCAGAAATTGGAAACATTGGTTATTGCCAGAGCTTTGACTGGCATGTCATATCTTAAGGCCAGAAAGCTAAGAAACTAAGGTTGATGTCAACAAAGCCAACAGATGCTCTTGGAAAGATTGCCTGGTACTGCAAGCAGTTCTGCCTAGCAGGTAAGTAAAGAATGTCACTTCCCCCAAAATTCCAAGTATAGGTACGTAAAGGCACAGTCCAAGGAGGATAGAATCCTGACTTGGCTCAATAGCCTTGGGAGGCTTCTTTAAGAGTATAATCTGAAGTTCCTTATAAAAGGTTCCAGCAAAGCCAACTAAATCGATGAGTATTATTGGACTTTGTGCAAATAACAGAACAAGCAAAATTAAGACTAAACTTATTTATTTATTTATTTATTTATTTTGCAAGTAAGTTAGTTTTACTATGCTTTTCTTTGATAAAAAGGAAGAATGCAAATAAGAAAAATGCTTCTCAAAAAAGATATAGTGTATTTATTACTATCTTTTAGCTCTGTACATGTTTGTTTTCTGAGTTTTTAGTATCTGCTTACTGTTTGGATGGAATACTTTTTTTCTGGCTTTAAGTCTTTTTTTTTTTTTTTTTTGGGGGG
>NW_006198396.1:284974-287588 GCF_000334495.1 Tupaia belangeri chinensis | reverse complement strand
ATTTTACACTCTGAGGATGATCAATTAGATAGATTCCCCAAATCACCACAATAACTGGTGTATAAAGACTATAAATGCAAACTACAGATCAGAAAATGCTATCAAATCACCTCAGCCTCTTATTTTCACTGTATTTCATTGGCAAAATTTGTCTTAGACCATAAAATAGTTTTGAATTATGTCTTGGCTTATTAAAGAGTTTGTAGGATGACAACATTTCATGTTGCACTTACAAATCTTAGGTAAAAAGGTACTAAGCTACCAGGCTACTGATAAAAATAAGCTAGTGTTGGTCCAGCAGGTGGCGTGGTGGTTAAAGGTGCTGGACTCCCACATGGCCAACCATGGTTCAAGTCCTGAATCTGGTGGCTTGCTTTCTCACTTTCCCTCTCTCTGTCTGTCCGTCTGATCAAACTGGAAAGTAACAATAATAATAAATAAAGTTAAAATAATTCTTTAAAAAATAGGCTAGTGTTGATGTAAATAAACCAACTCTGCAAAAATAATAATGCAGTTTATTTCTAAGCAAAATATGAGTGACCTAGGCCCAGAGAGGAGGCAAAGCATGCCTTTCTTGGGGTGATCAGGTACCCAGGGTTTCTTTTATTTGATTTTGAGAGTAAGAGACAGAATTTAGAACTTAGTGAACAGTTTTTCTATTAGTCTGGCCCCAAAACAGAGGACATATGGAATCAGGGGGGGAGGGTGGTAAGTTATAGGTGAGTTTTATAGTTTTTAAGTTGGTGATTAAAAAAAGGAAGGTTGCTGAGATCAGAAAAGAATGTACTTTAACAGAGATGAGGAGGCTTAATATATATATTACAAAAATACTACTGCAGAAACAGGATGTAGGAAGATTCCTGTCAAAATGGTGTGTTAATGTTTGTGGTCTTGACTCCCTCCAGGTCCCCTGGAAAGGATTTTGAAAAATACGAAAATGTAGCCAGACTTCTGTCCTCACCAGCAACTTGACTGTCTTGTTTGATATCGTAATTAAGTGTGCTTTCAGATCGGAAAATATAACAGTAGAAGCTGGTGCTAGCATAATAGTATTGAAAAACTAAAGGCAAAGTTCTGAGTATTTTGAAATAAATGCATGCTATTTCCTCCAACTCTGACCTCTAAAACTATGTCCGGATTCAGCAAGAAGCAGCCAGAATGGTCATCATCCATTTCCCCTCAGGACTGAGATGTTTTTCTAAGAATAGGAGGGACTGAAACTGAGCAAGGACCCCCTAATGTATTTTCTAAGATTTTTGTGCTATAAGGTCTATTTACATTGTAATGGCCCAGAGTAAGGAGTAAGTCTTCAGACTTTGGTTATGATAATGACCAACATAGACCATGAATGAGGTCCATTTGAAACTCACTTAAAGGAAAGATAAGGTTTTAATTTCAATATGTAAGGTGTTTTGTAGGCTGGAAACTGCTGGTTGTAAGCTCAAAGACTCCAGGCTGGATGGCTCCAGAAACCTGAAGAGAAATTTGATTATATAAGGCCTCACCAACCAAGAATGCCCATGAAATGATCATGTCCTCTTGAACTAATCACTGAACTGATCATGCCTCTGAGACTTCTGCCCCTAATTTTGCCCTTAAAAATGCATGTGGGGAACATCTCAGGGAAACCGGGTCTTTTCAGCATGAGCTGCCTGCTCTCCTTGCTTTGCGCTTTGCAATAAAGCTGTACTTTCCTTCATCACACCATGTGCCTATGGTTTGGTTTTATAGCACTTGGGCAAGAGAACCTGATTTGAGCTCAGTAACAGAAAAACTGATTGGGGCAGAAAATTCCCCACCCTAAGTAATATAAGCAGATTAGTGGGGGATGTGTCACTGCTTAAGCCCCATTTAATATTGCCAATGAGAGAAATCAGTGGGTCCAGCCAAATACAAAATAGCCAATGAGAAATCAGTGGGCCCAGCCACATTTGATAGAGTCAATGAGATAACAATCAGTTGGTTGCCAATGATCAACCAACATGACTTACATTAAAAATGATAAACCTCACAGAATGCAGCTGACAGGGCCTTTTCAGCCACTCTTTCTGTGGGCTCAGGTCATGTGTGTGTGTGTGTGTGTGAGAGAGAGAGAGAGAGAGAGAGAGAGAAACTAGAAATGGAAAATTATTGACAATAACATGCATGATTAAGCCAATATACAGTATATTCTGGATGGGAAACTACATTTTGTATGTTGTGATGATGCTTTAGGGAATGAATGTAAGTTAATTAATTAAAAAAAGAGTTTCAAGAGAAAAAAAACAACAACTGTTTTTTCTTGAAATTTAAAAAAATGCATTAAAAATACCTATTTGATGACTGTGTAAGAATAAATTTAAACTGTGCCTTTCTGCTCTGTAAAGATAAAATTTAACCTTTGCTTTTTCGCTTCTGTACTATTGCTGGCACCGCCCTTGTGATAAACTGCCCTGAGTTTCGACAGACTTAATTATGCAAACCTCCAGGAACTGAACAAATGGAATGTGGACAAGGAACTAGAAAGATAACCCATGCACCTGTGTCGCAAGAGCTGCTGCTCTTCCCCCTAGAAATAAAGTTATCCGTTAAACTTCCGCATACCTTCTCCTGCTTATAAAAAGACCTATAACCC
>NW_006198396.1:280939-284588 GCF_000334495.1 Tupaia belangeri chinensis | reverse complement strand
CAGAGACAGTGTGGGAGGAGGGTGGGACATGGCAGAGGGTGAGAGATAGGGAATCAAGAGTGGGGAAAAAAAAGCAAAATATACAGGAAACAAGAAATGGAAAATTATTTGTTGATGATAACACATATGTTGATGTGCTTGATTGAGCCAATATACAGTGTATTCTGGATGGAAAATCTGATTGTGTATCCTTAATGATGTATAGTGAATGAATGTAAATAAATAAATTTAAATTAAAACAAAGTCAAATGGCTCAAAATAAGAAATTTCAAATGCAGTCAAAGAAAGTTTTAATGGGTCTATTACAACATCCAGATTGGTCATGAAAGAGAAATTACTGTGACAAATATTCTCTACAATGACATTGGGCCAGCAGGTGATAAGGGGGTTAAGGAGCTGGATCCCACATAACCAACTCTGTGATTTGAGTTCCAGACCCTGTGGCTTGACAAATCACAGTGTGTGTGTTTGTGTTTATGTGTGTGTGTGTGTGTGTGTGTGTGTGTGTGTGTGTACATGCCCGAAAATCCTAAGTGGACAATGGAGGAGAAGGGATTGCAACACGGTCGTCCTCCCCAGGGGTGATTTCTCACTTTGCCTCTCTTCATTTTCCCTCTCTCTTCCCTTTCCCTCTCCAGTAAGTAAACATACCCTATAGGAAAAATTTAAACAACCAATGGCATGGGTACTGTGTTAAGTCATTTACATAAATTATCTCATCAAATTTTCACTGTTATCACCACCCAGATTTTTATTCATGAAACTTCTATGTGTATTCAACTGAAGCTCAGAGAAATTGAATAATTTATTTAAGATCACTTTGCTAATGAAATACAAAAGATAGCTAAGGCAGATCTCTTGAGAATAAATTGTTTTCATTTATTCAGTTTTCATTGTCTATATCTCATGGGGAAGGAAAACATCTTGGCTGAATTTGACGACCTACTGATATGAAAGGTTGCCCCTGAGAACTCTATTGACATGGACACTGGGGGATAAAATGCTTTACTATCATCAGTGTTAGAATCATAATTTTTTGTAATCTACCATACAGACCCTATTACAACCTGATCACAACTCAGCTTTGCAATTAAGTTACTCATACTGTACAGATCATCCACAGGGTGAAGACAATGATAGGGTTCATGGAGATACATGTTACAACAGCTGACCAGGCACATATGAAGAGTTGTGTTCTCAAATATTCATTTCAGAAGAATGTATGAGATCTGGAACAAATACTGAATTCATACATGAAGACAATGACATTCAATTTGTATTTCCAAAGTGGAGGCATCTTTTATTAACTCAAAGTTTTGGGGAAAAAGTGGTCTTATTCTCTCAAATTATTGGTAAATAATAAAGTTATTCACCAACAGAGAAAGTTAGATCAAAGGAAATCAGGAAAAAGAGAATGTAAATACTAATAACAGAATGTAAAAACTTTTAATGAAAAGTAAAAATGGACCAGAAATACTTTTATTTGAATAAATTTTATACCAAAATTTAAAAGGACTTTTGATAACTTTGTTCAATATTGTTGTTGATTATAACACTACTAAATTATAAAGTTCATTAATATAGCAGAATTCTCTCTCTAAAATGTTAAAGTTATCTGAGAGATGGTGCTACCTTTCAAGAAGAGAAATTAATCTCCACAGATACTTAAAAGGAAAGGGAGATTATTATTATTAATGAGATGAGAAAAAGATGAAAATAATACAAAGCACAATAATTTATTATATGGAATTTCAATTCTGTTTTTGTACTTATGTAGAATATTAAACAATTACTTTTTCACTTTATTACATTCAGAAATTGGTTGTATTTCTATGTCTTAGTGAAAATGAATATCATTCTGGTTCCATGGTAGACAGAGCATAAAAATATATTTTCAGACTGTAAAAAGAGAAGTCAATTTTAAAGTTTACTTCATTAAATTAGACCTGTCAAAAGAATAATACAGTGAAACTGTGGTCAACAAAAAGGTACTTAAGAAAAAGATATGAACATTTATTGAAAGGTACAATATCTATTTTACCATGAATAGATATTGTGCTAGAGATTTACTTTTTTTTTTCAAATATTCTTAAAGACAAATACATGTGATAAGCCTTACCACCCCAATGTATACATGAAGCAACTAAGGTTCCAAGAGGTTAAGAAACATGTGGCCAAGAACACAATGACAATGAAGCCATTATATAGGGATGACTTAGTCGTCTTCAAATTATTAATTTGATACTTCTCTTTTCAAAAGGATATTTTTACTCTTTAAGATCAATAAAACTGATAAACCTTTAGCTAGACTGAAGAAGAAAAATTAAAGACTCAATTTACTGAAATTCCAAATTAAACATTATATTACTGATTATACAACTATAACAATGATTACAAGGAAATATTATGAACAACTATATGTATACAAACATATGTAGATAACTTAGATGAGATGAAAAAACATCCCTAGATACAAACTACTAAAACTGATTTAAGAAGAAATAGAAAATATGAATAGACCTAAAAGAAGTAAAGAGGTAGAATTAAAAGAAGTAAAGAGGTAGAATTATTTATTAAAAAAAAATTACTAATGAAGGAAAGCCCAAGATCAGATGACTTCACTGATAAGTTCCAATAAACATTTAAAGAACAATTAGTAGTCATTCTTCACAAATTATTCCAAGAAAAACAAGAAGTAAGAATACTTAGCAACTCATTCTTTGAGGTCAGTATTGCCCTAATAGCTACTAAACCATATGAAAACCTCACAAGAAAACTACAGACATTGCAATACCTCTTAAAAATATAATCATGAAATCTTCCAAAAAATGCTAGCCAACTAAATCCAACAATACACAAAAAGGATTCTACACCATGACCAAATGGAATTTATCGTAGGATTCCAAGGTTAGTTTAACATGAGAATCAACTAATGTAATATACCAAATATACCAATTATGCAAATTAGAAGTAAAATTTGAATATGTAAATTGGAAACATAAGGGAACTTTCTTAACTTCATAAAGGGTTACTAGGAAAGAGAAAGAGTTAACATCATATTAAATGATAAAAGACCAGTAAGCTGCTTGAGTTCCCTGTATGTTCTAGTTATAGTCCTTTATCTGAGGCATAGTTTGCAAATATATTCCTCCATTCTAAGGGTTGCTGATTCACTCTAATTATTGTCTCTTTTGCTATGCAGAAAATTTTTACCTGATATACTCCCTTTTGTCAGGCCAGCAGAGGGCATGGTTAAAGGTGGCAGATTCCCATGCAGTTGACTGCAATTCGAGTCCTGGACCTGGTGGATTGCTTTCTTACTTTCCCTTTCTCTCTCTCTCTGTCTTCTGTCTCTTTCTGTTCAAAATAAAATAATAACAACAACGAATGAAATTTTAAAAAATAAGTAATTCTTTAAAAAAAAATCCCCCTTGTCTATTTTTTGGGATTATTGCTTGTGCTTTAGGGGTCTTAAGAAGTCTTTACCTGGGAACCAGCAGTTAGCGTAATGGATATGTTGCTGGACTCCCACATAGTTGACCACTGTTCGCGTCCCAGACCCGGTAGCTTAAAACTCACACCGGCTGCGTGTGCATGCGTGCCCAAGATCCCGAGAGGAGAATGGAGGAGAAGGGATTATGGCGTGGCC
>NW_006198396.1:276047-280881 GCF_000334495.1 Tupaia belangeri chinensis | reverse complement strand
CGTCGGGCGAGTACCCGTGCCCCAAACCCCCCCAAAAAAAAAAAAAAAAGTCTTTACCTACTCCAATGTCTTCAAGAGTTTCCCCTGCATTATTCACCAGTAGTTTTATACTGTAAGGTGATAGGTTTAATCTTCACCCATTTTGAGTTGATTTTTGTTAATAGTGAGAGATAGAGATCCAGTTTTATCCTTCTGTAGGTAGAATTCCAGTTTTTCCAGCATCATTGCTAAAGAGATTTTCTTTTCTCCATTGAATTATCTGGTGTCCTTTGTCAAAAATCAGTTGGCTGTATGTTTTGGAGTTTATTTCTGGGGTCTCTATTGTGTTCCTTTGGTCTACATGCCTGTTTTTGTGTCAGTAACATACTGTTTTGATTATCACAGCTTTGTAGTATATTTGGGGGTCAAGGAGTGATCTCCTACTCTACTCCTGTTGCACAGGATTACTTTGGCAATATGGGGTCTTCTATAATTCCAGACAAATTCTGATTTTTTTTTCTAAATCTGTGAAGAACATCTCTGGTAATTTGATTGGAATTGCATAAAATATGTAGATTAAGTTGGGAAGAAATTACATTTTGGTTTTGTTAATTCTTCCAATTCAGAAACATGGGATGTCTTTCTACATTTTTGTGTCATTTTCAATGTCTTTTTTTCAGTTTTTCATGGTTTTCCTTGTAGGGATCGAAAAAAATGATGAACCCATTTAAAAGATTGGCGTATTAGCTGAACACACAATGCTCTAAAGAAGACATATGAACATCCAAAAATCTGTTAAAAAATGATCAACATTCATTACCATAGGGGAGTTGCAAATCAAAACCACAATGAGATACCACCTAACGCCAGTCAGAATGGCTAAAATTAAAAAAAAATAAAAAATTATAAGTGCTGACGAGACTGTGGTGAAAAGAAAATTCCCCTACATTGTTGGTGAGGTTGGGTAGGTAAATTAGTACAGCTATGATGGAGAACAATGTGGAAGTTGCTCAAAAACCTACAAATAGAATTACCATATGATCTAGCAATTCTACTCTTGGGTATCTACCCAAACAATAGGAATACACTCAGTTGGGAAAGTACTTACATACTTATGCACCATGTTTATTGTGGCATTACTCACAATTGCTAAGACCTAGATCCAACCAAAATGCCCACAAACAGATGAATGATTGAAAAAGTGTGACAGGTATACACTATGAAATACTACTCAGCCCTAAAATACAGTGAGACCCTAGCAACTGATAGAAAGTTGACAGATACGGAAGATTTACTGCTAAGTGAAGCAAGCCAGACTATGAAAGAGAGGCACTGTATGTCCCAACTCAATATATATCAAATGTCTGCATTCTAAGGCAGAAACTGAAAGATTAATAAATGAGTTCAATTAATTTGCAGGATACAAGGTCAATATTAAAAAAATGAGCCATATAGGGACCAGCAGATGGTGTAATGTTTACGCTACATCAATGTGCTGGACTCCCACATTATTGACCAGGGTTTGAGTCCTGAACTTGGCATCTTGGAACTACTGTCAGATGTGGGCGGTGATTTCTCTCTTTCTGTCTCTATGTCTCTCCAGTGAGCACATATGCCCTATATCAAATTCTACAAAACAAAACAAAACAAAGAGTGATATTTTCAAACTTGTAATGAACAATTGGAAAATAATATTTTTTTAAAAAATTGATGCATAATGGCAGATATAAAAGAATATCCTATTCTCCACATCATCACTGGCTCTGATTTGTATTCCTTGACAATTAGTGAAGTTGAGTATTGTTCCATATGCCTTTTGACTATTTGGGGAAATGTCTATTCAGATCATTGGCTCATTTTATTCATTTTTTAATGGAATTCTTTGTATATTCTAGTTATTAATTTTTAGAAGCTTTTTAGAGCCATAAGCTGTGTGTACTCACTGGAGACAAAGCAAGACAGAGACACTGGGAGGGAAGTGAGAAGTCACCCCTCCAGGTCAATGACCATGCCACAATCCCTTCTCCTCACGGAATCTTGGGCATCTATGCACAACACGCCCAGCATAATTTTTAAGCCAGTGGGTCTGGGACTCAAATGACAGTTAGCCATGTGGAAGTCTGGCTTACATTGCTACACCATCTGCTGGCCCCTATATTTGGGTTATTAATCCCTTCTCAAATGTTTAGTATGCAAATGTTTTCCCCCATTCTGTAGGATGTTTCCTCATTCTGTGGTTGTCCCCTTTGCTATGCAGAAGATTATTCGATTGATACAATTCCATTTGTCAATTTTTTCTTTGGTTGGTTGGTTGATTGTGCTTTTGAGATTTTATTCAAGAATTCTTTGCCCGTATCAATACCATGAAGTGCTTCCACTGTTTACTTCCGGTAGTTTTATAGCTTCACATTTTATCTCTGTCTTTAATATGTTTGGTGGTGACTTTTTGTATATGGTGACAGATATGAGTATTGCTTCATTCTTCTGCATACTGATGTCCACATTTCCCAACATCATTTTGAAGAAACTGTCTTTTCCCCACTGAATGTTCTTGCCACCTTTGTAGAAAATTAGTCGGGTGCATGTATATATATGAGTTGATATATGGCTTCTCTGTTCTATTCTATTGGTCTCTTATGTCTGTTTTTGTTTATTGTTTTTGCCAGTACCATGCTTAAAGGCATATTTTAATTATACTTTCCATGAACTTTTTGAAGGCTCCTCATAAATCCAGATATTTACAATCAATTGACTTTTTTTTTTTTTTTTATGCCAGAGGACTGTGCAAGAGAGAGAGAGAAAGGAGAGAAAGAAGCACTCTCCAATGGGAAATGATTATTCTGAAATCCATCTTTTTCCCTATATTTCTCTATCTCATCAGTATCCTGGCTCATATGTGTGTGCCTGGCAAGTTTTTCAAGCTGCCATGGTCAAGACGCAAACCTCGGTCAGCTATGTGGGATACAGCTTCCTCCACAGCACTTAACTGCTGAACAATGAGGTTGGCACTACAATCAATTGATTTTTGACCTGACTTTCAAGAAAATTCAATAGAAGAAAAATAGTCTTTAAGAAATGGTGCTGGAATATCCCTCTGCAAAAGAGTGAAGTTCAACCCCTTCCTCACTTCACACAGAAATATTAAATATAAAATGAATAACTTACCTAAATTCAAGGGGTAAAGCTAGAAAACTGAAAAAAAAAAACAATGGAGTAAATCCTTGTGGCCTTGGGTTAGGCAGAAAGGTAAATTCAACTTACAGGCAAAGTGATGTATAGTAATTAAGTGTATAAAATTAAAAAGAAATAATAAATGCTATCAAAAGTACAAACAACAAAAGGAAAAAAACTGATAATGGCCCAACATGTGGTATGGTGGTTAAGGTGCTGGATTCCAAATGGCTCACTCTCTGGTTCAAGTCCTGCACAAGGAGGTTCGAAAAACATCTGAACAGATATACATACATGCCCAAAATCCTGAGAGGAAAATGAAGTAAAAGGGATTGTGCCATGTCTGTCCCCTCTAGGGGATGATTTCTCACTTTCCTTCTCTCTCTCTCTCTTTATCAGTCTCTGTCTCTCTCCAGTGAGCACTTTTGCCTCATGGTAAAAATTTTAAAAAGAAAAAAAAAGAATTACAAAAGTTTTAAATTCCCAGAGAGTGCATATGCTCACCAGAGATCTCGAGCCAAAGACAGAAAGGGAGAGAGAGAGGGAGAGAAAGGACCCCAGAAGAGAAACGAGACATTTTCACATTGCACTCCTTTCTCTTCAATTTCTCCACCCCATCAGGGTTTGGGGCACATAAGCACTTGGCATGTTTTTCAAGCAACAAAGGCTGGAATTTGTATCACAGTAGTCTATGTCAGATCCAGCTACCTATGCATGAGGCTTAACTGCTGCTTTGAGGGGCCAGCCCCAGAACATTATTAAAACAGAAGGAAAAAAGAAAAAAGGCTAGTCAGTGGCATGCTGGCTAACAGAGCTGGATCCAACATAGTTGAGTGTGCAGTCTGAGTCCCACACCCTGCAGCTCGAAAAACATGCCAGGTGCTATGTACATGTACCTGCAGGCCCAAAATCTCAAAAGGAGGGAAAGATGGAAAAGAAGGTACTGTGATGTGATCATCCTCCATGGGGGTACTTTCTCACTTTTCCTCTCTCTCTTTGTCTCTCTATGGTGAGCATACACACTATCTTGAAATTTTTTAAAAAAAGAAAGTGAAAAAGTAACCCACAAAATGGAACGCCAGGGACCAGCAGTTAGCGTAATGGCTCTGTCACTGGACTCCCACGTAGTCGACCATGGTTCGAGTGCTGGACCCAGCGGCTTAAACTCACGCCAAGGGTGTGTACGTGCATGCCCAATATCCTGAGAGGAGAATGGAGGAGAAGGGATTGAGGTGTGGCCATCCCCCGTGGGGGGTAATTTCTCACTTTCTGTCTCTCTATCTTTCTGGCGAGTGCATGCACTCTATAGCAAAAACCTCTCCCCCCCCCAAAAAAAAAGGAACACCATATATGCAACTTGAATATATCTGATAAAGGACTCATCCAGAATATATGAAGAACACTTATAACTCAAAAATAAAAGATAAGTAACTCAATTAAAAAATAGGAATAGGATATGAATAAACATTTCTCCAAAGGAGATATAATAACAGCCAATAAGCACATGAAAAGATGCTCAACATCATTAAAACTTAGGGAAATACTAGTCAAAATCACGGCTGAAATACCACTTCAAACTCATTAGGATACATATAATTTAAAAGACAGACAATAATAAATGTTGACAAGGGGAAGCTGGCAGGTGGCGTGGTGGTTAAGGGCGCTGGACTCCCACCTAGCTGCC
>NW_006198396.1:247500-275952 GCF_000334495.1 Tupaia belangeri chinensis | reverse complement strand
AAGAAAGAAAGAAAGAAAGAAAGAAAGAAAGAAAGAAAGAAAGAAAGAAAGAAAGAAAGAAAGAAAGGAAGGAAGGAAGGGAGGGAGGAGAAGAGGAGGAGAGGAAGAGAGGAGAGAGAGAGAGAGGGAGGGAGGAAGGGAGGAGAAAGAAAAGAAAAAAAGAAAGAAAGAATTATTTTTAAATAAATAAATACATGTCGACAAGGATGTGGAGTAACTGGAACCTTCATGTATTACATACAAAAATGTAATATGATGCAGATACTTTGGAAAACAGTCCAGTAGTTCCTCAAAAAGTTAATGATCATTACTGTATGCCCCAGCAATTCCACTCACAGGTATAAAATGAAGAGACTTGATAACAAATATCCACACAAAAGCATGCACGGAAATATTCATAGCAGCGTTATTCATAATAAACCAAAAAGGGGAAATAATCCAAATGTCTGTCCATTGATGGGTGGATAAATAAAATGTGGTATAGCCATATATTGGAATATCATTCAATCATAAAAAAGGAAATACTAATTCACGCTATAATATGGATGAATACTCGAGTTATTATGCCAATAGAAAGATTCTCAGTCATTAAAAATCACATATTGTATGATTCCATTTAAATTAAATGTCTAGAATAGTCCAACTTATAGAGATTAAAAAGTAGATCCATGAATTCTAAAATAGGAAGTGGCTACTTTGGGTGCTAGATTTCTTTCTGTGACTCTAAAATTGATGGTGATGATAACTGCACAACTTTGTGAATATAATAAAAATCATTAACTTATTAGGATGGTACAAAAGGAATTGTGGTGTTAGACCATGTATTTTAAATCATTATAACTAGGTTCAAACATATTTTTTAATCAAAATAGAGATCAGTACAATTAACACATTTTTACCAATGAGAAATAAGTTTGTTTATTCTTGTAGCATAAAAAATATCAAGGTTCGACAAAGTCTTAGAAAGCATCTTCTGCATCCTACTGTTTGTGGAAGTGTTTTCCATGCAAGAAGTTAGTTGAGATGCTTGAAGAAGTGGTAGTCATTTGGCAAGAGGTCAGGTGAATATGGCAGATAAGGAAAGACTTCATAGCCCAATTCAGTCAACTTTTGAAGCATTGGTTGTGCAGCATGCAGTTGGGTGTTGTTGTGGAGAAGAATTGGGCCCTTTCTATTGACCAGTGCCAGCTGCGGGCATTGCAGTTCTTGGTACATCTCATCAGTTTGCTGTGCATATTTCTCAGGTAATGGATTCACCAGGATTCAGAAAGCTATAGAGAGGTCAAATGACCATGAAATGTCAATGACCATGACCTTTTTTGGTGCAAGTTTGGGTTTAGGAAATGCTTTGGAGTTTCTTCTCAGTCCAACTACTGAGATGGTTGTTGCATAAAATCCACTTTTTGTCACATGTCACAATTCAATTGAGAAATTGTGTAGAATAAGAGAAGCAACACTTCAAAATGGCAATTTTTATTTTGGGCCATCTCATGAGTACCCACTTATCAAGATTTTCCCCTTTCCAATGTGCTTCAAATGACAAATGACCATAGAACAGTTGACATTGAGTTCCTCGGCAACTTCTTGTATAGCTGTAAGAGGGTCAGCTTCAAGGATTACTCTTAATTGGTCATTGTCATCTTCCAATGGCCAGCTACTATGCTCCTCATCTCCTTTGCAAAACTTCTTGAACTACCACTGTACCGTACATTTCTTAGTAGTTCCTGGATCAATGTGTTATTGATGTTGTGAGTTGTTTCTGCTACTTTACAACCCATTTTGAACTCAAATGAGAAAACTGCTTGAATTTGCTTTTTGCCTAACGTTATTTCCATAATCTAGAATACATATAACATAAAGATCAAGTAATAAGTCATTACCAAAAAACAAAGCGAGAAATACACATTAAAATTACATATAATGTAACCACATTTATTTACTTAAGAATTTATCTAATATCAAACAGCAAATTTCAACAATGCAAAGCCACAATTACTTTGCCCCAACTAATATATACTTTAAATGAGTGAAGTGTATGGTAGATGATTATATCTCAATAATAAATCAAGTTGTTTTATTTTTAATAAAGCAGTGGTGGGGAAACTGCTCATACCTGGGCAGGGATGATGGCGGAGGCACCAAAATGGTGGCCATTGTATTCTTTACCATTGTTTACTTGCAGAACAAGAAATATAGTAATTTCATGTAGGAATGTTCTTCATGAAGCAGTAGAAATTATAGTCACTGTTCATTAAAATGTTATTTATGGGGACCAGCAGTTAGCATAATGGCTATGTCATTGGACTCCCACGTAGTTGACCGTGGTTCGAGTCCTGGACCTGGTGGCTTAAACTCACGCCGGGCGTGTGTGCGTGCGTGCCCAAGATCCCGAGAGAAGAATGGAGGAGAAGGGATTGCGGCATGGCCATCCCCTCTGGGGAGTGATTTCTCACTTTCTCTCTCTCTGTCTTTCCGGCGAGCGCACATGCCCTATAGTGAAAACTTCTCCAAAAAAAAAAAAAAGTTATTTATGTTGGGCCACTTCTGTAGCTCAGTGGTTAAGGGATCCAAATCCTATATGAATAACTATGTTTAAATTCCAGTCTAGCAAGTTGAAAAAACTCAGACATGTGTGCATGTGGGCTCAAAATCTTGACTAGATAGGGAAATGGAGAAAAAAACAACTGTGGAATGATCATAATCCTTTGTGGGTGAGGGGTGTTCTATCTTTTTCTCTAGTGAGCACATATGCCCTCTGGCGATTTTATTGTGTCTTTGTTTTCAGAAAGATTTTTGCAATAGGGCACATGTGCTCACCAGAGAGACAGAAAGTGAGAAATTAATCCCTGGGGGTGGGCGGGGGATGGCCACACCATCCTCCATTCTCCTCTCAGGATTTTAGAGATGTATGCACACACGCCCAGCATGAGTTTTCAGCCACCGGATCCAGGACTCAAACTGTGGTTGACTACATGGGAGTCCAGTGATGTAACCATTACGCCATCTGCTGGTCCCATCTTCTAGCAGTTCAAAAAAAAAAAAAGAAAAAAATTATATGTTATTTCTGTTAACATGCATTGAAATATTATTTTTAAATAAATTGGTAAATTATTTTTTAGAGACATTTTTGCTAGAGGGGGCATATGCTCACCAGAGAGACAGAAAGTAAGAAATCACCCCCCAGATGAACTGTCACACTGCAGTCACTTTTCCATTCTCCTCTCAGGATTTTGGGCATGCACATACACATGCCCAGCATGAGTTTCAAGCCACCAGGTCTGGGACATGAACCACACATGGACATGTGGGAGTCCAGCACCTTAATCACTGTGTCACCTGTTGGCCCCCATTGATTCTTAAAATGTATTTATTTTACTGTTGACTAATGCTGGCTGCATATTTTATAATTTATCAATTAGGAAATATGTTATTAGATGACCTAAGATGTAGGTTCTAGGTGTTGTACTTAATCCAAGAATTGAAATAATTTTTCCAGATAATTTTGTTCTTAAATCTGTTCAAATATTTATTGTACTAGTTTTATATCATAAAGGCCCAGATACTTACTATCAGCTAATAAAATAAATACAACATTAGAAATAAATGGTCCCATGATATCATTTCCTGTAATCTCACTACAATAAAAAAGATATTGCTTCAAGGGAGAACAAAAAAGTAGTTGAATAATTTTCTTCAACTATGAGAGCTGTTTAGTATTGCAGTATTATTAAAATAGAATTTTAGTTTTCTCCCTTATTCAGAAACACAGAAGTTATAAGTGGTTCCATTTCAAGAAATTTTCTTTGTTTTCTCTCTCTCTGGGTAGTCACTGAAAGGAATTTTAGAAAAATGCATGTTTTCAGAATAAAATTAATCAAGTAATGAATACTGCCAGACTATTAGTCACTTGCATGTTCCACCACCCACATATAAATAAAATGAAATAAGTATATTTAAATCTGAGAACCTTCAAAAATAAATGCTTTTTCTCATCTTCACTCCCAAAGCTAAAAAGCTCCAACTTCCTATCCAGTATCATTCTTTTTACTTATTTCTAATATATATTTAATCACTTTACATATTTATAGCATGCAAAATAATTTTTTCCATCCTGAATATTGTGCATATATTAGTCAAGTCATAGATATTACCATGTACATTGTCATCAACAGACAACTTTTCATTTTGGGTTATGTTAAAAATTGTTTTCTCTTGATCCTTTGCCTCCCTTCCCCTGCTACACACCCCTTGCTATATTGTTTATAGTATCTTCAGTTGCCCTCTCTGCTATTATATTTTCCATTCTTTCTGTTTCTGCCATGGAGTGCAGACATTCAGTATATATTAACCAGGGGTATACAACGCCTGTCTTGCACAGTCTGCCATGCTTCACATAGCATTAAACCTTCCATATTCATCCACTTTGCATCAAATATCAGGGTCTTGTTGTTCTTTGTAGCTGAATACTATTCCATAGTGTATATATGCCACATTTTTTAAATCTACTCATCTGTTCGTGGATATTGGGGCTGATTCCAAGTCACAGCAATTGTGAATAATGCTGCAATAAACATGGATGTGAAGTGGTTTTTTTGTTTGTTTGTTTGTTTTTGTTTTTGTTTTCCAACCAAGGGTTTTCCTATCCTTTGAATAGATACCTAGGAGAGAAATTACTGACTTGTATATTAGTTCTATCTGTAGGTTTTTGTGGAATCTCCATGTTGTTCTCCACAGTGTCTGTACTAATTTACACTCCAATTAACAATGTAGGAGGGTTTCCTTATGACCAGTGTTGTCAGCATTTATCATTTTGTATTTTGTAAATTTTAGCCATTCTGACTAGGGTTAAGTAGTATGTCACAGTGGTTTTGACTTGCAATTCCCTTATGATAACAGATGTTGAGCATTTTTTCATAAGATTTTTGGCCATTCATATGTCTTCTTTGGAGAGTTGTCCATTTCATTTACCTATCTTTTAATTGTATTCATTTATTTGCAGGTAAGCTGCTTGCATTCCCTCTTTATTCTCGTTATCAGTCCTTTATCTGAGGCACAGTTTGCAAATATATTCTCCCATTCTGAGGGTTGTCTCCTAACTCTAATTATTGTTTATTTTCCTGTGCACAAGCTTTTTAGCTTGATGTAGTCCCATTTATTTATTTTTGGGATTATTGCCTGTGCTCTGGAGGTCTTATTTATGAAGTCTTTGCCTACTCTGATGTCTCCAAGAGTTTCTCATCAGTATTTTGACAGTTTGAGATTTTATGTTTAGATCTTTGACCCATTTTGAGTTGATTTTTGTTTGTGGTGAGAGACAAGTCCAGTTTCATTTTTTCTGCATGAGGACATTCAGTTCTCCCCATTGTATTTGCTGAAGAGATTTTCTTCTCTGCATTGATTTGTGCCCTTTGTCAAAAGTTAGTTGTCTGTACATTTTAGAATTTATTTTTGGATTCTTTATTCTGTTCCATTAGTTAATATGTTTATTTTTGAGCAAGTACCATACTGTTTTGAATATCACAGCTTTGTAATAATATATTTTGAGGTCAGGAAATGAAATGCCTCCTCCCACTTTATTGTTTTTGCCCAGTATTGTTTTAGCAATACAGGACTTTCTATGATTCCAGATAAATTTTATGATTGTTTTTTCTATTTCTATAAAGAATATCTCTGCTAACTAGATTGGAATTACATGAATTAGTAAATTAATTTGGGTAGAATCAACATTTTGGTTACGTTAATTCTTCCCATCCAGGAACACGGATATTTTTCCACTTTTGCCATAGGGCGGGCGCCACCACGCCCTCCACTTTTGTGTATCATTTTCAATTCCTTGCTTTACTTTTTCATAGTTTTCCTTTCAGAGGTCTTTCACTTCCTTGGTTAGGTTTATTCCTAGTTATTTTATTTATTTACTTAAAATTCTTTTTGTGGCTATTGTAAATGGGTTTGCTTTCTTCAATTCTGCCTCAGTCTGTTCATTTTATGCACCTGCTGGTACATAAAAATGCCATAGAGGGGCCAGCAGGCGGCATAGTGGTTAAGGCGTTGGACTCTTATGTGATCTACCATGGTTCAAGTCCTGACCCTGGCAGCTTGAAGCTCACACTTGGCACATGTGTGTGCATGAGTGTACAAAATCCCGAGAGGAAAATGGAGAAGGGCTTGTGACATGGCCATCCCCCCTGGGGAGTGATTTCTCACTTTCTCTGTCTGCCCATCAAGTGCATGTGCTCTATAGCAAAAATCTCTCAAAAAAATAGTATAAATTTTTGTACATTGATTTTTCTATCCTGTCACTTTACTGTATTCATTTATTACTTTCAGGAGTTTTTTGTGGATCTTTCATGTTTTGTATGTACATAATCATGTCATCTGCAAACAGAGATAATTTCACCTCTTCTTTTCCTATTTGAAAGTCTTTTATTTTACTCTTCTCTGATTGTACTGGCAAGGACTTCCAGTTCTATGTTGAAAAGAAGTAGAAAAAGTGGGAAGCTTTGTCTTATTCCAGTTTTTAGCAGAAACATTTTCAACATTTCCCCATTCAGTATACTGTTAGCTATGGGTTTGCTTGTATTGTGTTGAGAACTGTCCCTTCTATGCCAGTTTTGCTGAGAGTCTTAATCATGAAGGATGTTGTATTTCATTAAATGCTTTTTCTGCATTGACTGATATGATTATATGGTTTTCATCTTTCCTTCTGTTAAAGTGATGTGTTATATTTATTGTTTTGTGTATGTTGAACTACCCCTTTATCCCTGGAATAAAGCCTATCTGGTCACGGTTATAATCTTTTTAATGTGTTGTTGGATATAATTTGCTAGTATCTTGTTGAGAATTTTTCATCTGTATTAATCAGGGATATTGGTCTTTAGTTTTTTTGTTATGTTCTTGTTTAGTTTGGGGATCAGGGTGATGGAAGCTTTACAGAATGAAACTGGGAAGGTTGCTTCCTTTTGGATCTTTAGAAAAAGTTTGAAGAGAATTGGGTTAGCCCTTCTTTAAGTGTTGTGTAAAATTCAGAAGTGATGCCGAGGAGGTCTGGGTGAAGTGTTGGAGTGTGCGGCGCTTCCGCATCCTGGGAGTCCTCACAGTGCTCAGTATAGGTAGGTAGGTCCTTCCTTGCAAATGGGAGGATGAAGGCTTGGGCGAGCAAATGAATTTGCACAAGATTATATAGCAGAGTTGGATTCTAGATGACCTAATAATTCTCTTTCAATGGAAAGAGCATAATCATATGTTACTCATGAGATATTTTGAAGATTAAACGTGGTGATGCACGTAAACTGCCTTTTAGGGCCCTAAAATTCCTCCATAGGTGTACACATGACAAATCAGCCTCCCTTCCTACCCCCAAACCCCAGATCAGAGGCCAAGTCTCACTTCTAGCTGGCTCTCCAAGGCCTGAGTATGAAGTATGATGAGTATACTGAACAAAAACCTTGAGATGAGCTACCAAAGTTTTTTTTAGAAGTTTTTGCCTTAGGGCTCATATGCTCATTAATGAGAGAGAGACAGTGAGAGGGAAAGTGAGAAATCACCTCCCAGGGAGCATGGCCTTGTCACAATAGTCTCCGGATGCAGAAGCACTCTATCTTTGAACTTTACCTTATACTTATATTCATACTGCCTTCTTTTGCTGAGTAAATAGAGTGCTTAATAGCCCTACTGTCTTTGCTAACTAACCAAAATCCTTGTTTAGCTGTTCCTTAGGAATCCAATCACCAATCACCAGACCCCTGCCCGGGAGCCTTGAGGACCATTAAACAAAGGTCTGGAGAGTGCCCTTAGAAATTATTTTTTTAATTTTTTAATTTATTCATTCATTTATTTTAATTTGACCAGAAAGACACACACACACACATACACACACACACACACACACACACACACACACACACACACAGAGAGAGAGAGAGAAGTGAGAGAGCAAGCTGTGAGGTCTGGGACTCGAACCATGGTCAGCCATGTGGGAGTGTCCAGCACCTTAACCACCATGCCACTTGCTGGCCCTTGGAAATTATTAGCCTGCTTGATTTAACTTCTGTAACTGCTGTGGCATAGGAACCCCACTTCCTTTCCTCTTCACCCTTTCCTCATTTTCCTTTGTAATCATCATGTCAACCCAGAAATGATTGTGATTTTTGACTTTATAAACACCTCTCTCCTTTCACTCAGGGTCGCTGGGTCTTTGAGGGACATGCATCCTCCTGTAAACCACTGGCAATAAAACTCCAATAATTTGGAAAAATTAAAAAAGAATTCAGAAGTGATGCCATCAGGACCTGGGCTGTTCTTTGTTGGGAGACAATTTACCACTGATTTATCACATTGCTTATTATTGTTCTATTCAGGCTTTCCATTTCTTTCTGATTTAGTCTTGGTGACTTGTGTCCAGAAATTTGTCTATTTCATCTAGGTTTTCTTGTCTGTCGGCATATAGTTGCTTGTAATATTCTCTCAGTATCTTTTGTATTTTTTTATGTTTGTTGCAGTGTTGCCTGTTTCGTTGCTGATTTGATTTATCTCAGTCTCTCTGTCCTTCTTGATTAGTATAGCTAATAGTGTGTCAATTTAGTTCATTTTAAAGAACCAAATTTTGATTACATTTGTTTTCTCTGTAATTCTTTTATTCTCTATTTCATTTATTTCTGCTGGAATCTTTATTATTTCTTTTCTACCAGTGTTTTTTCGAGTTCTTCCATGTTTTTTGTTTGTTTTTAAAGAATTATTTATTTAATTGTATTTGTTATTATTTCAATTTTCAATAGGGCATACATGCGAGAGAGAGGAGAGAGAGAGAGAGAGTGGAGGAAGTGAGAAAGCAAGCCACTAGGTTTGGGACTAGAACCAGAGTCAGCCATGTGGGAGTCCAGTGCCTTAACCACTGTGACACCGGCTGGTCTCATTTGGAATTCTTTCATTTCTGTTTTTCCAGATCCCTGGGAAATGTTGTCAGTTTGTCTATCTGCAATCTTCCTGTTTTGTTTTTGTTTTGTTTTGTTTTGTTTTGGTCTGTGTGTGTGTGTGTGTGTGTGTGTGTGAGCATTAATTGCTATAAACTTCCCTCTTATGACTGCTTTTGCTATGTCCCATAAGTTTTAGAAACTTGTGTGTTCATTACCATTGGTTTCAATAAATCTTTTCATTTTAGTCTTAATTTCTTTAGTGGTTGTGAAATCATTCAAGAATAAGTTGCTTAGTTTCCATGTGTTTGTGCATTTTTGAGGGTTCTTTTCTATAGTTGATTTCATGTTTAAATTCGCTGTGCTCAGAAAAGACATTGGGTTAAGTTTCTGTACATTTGAGCTTGTAAAGGCTTGTTTTGTGTCCTATCATGTGGATGATCTTTGAAAATGTTTTAAATGGGGTTGAGAAAATTGTGTATTTTGTGATTGTTGGGAAAAATGTTCTATAGAAGTTTGTCAAGTCCATTTGATTTATGGTATCATTTAAATCCTGTATGTATTTCTTTCTTTTTGTTTAGATGATCTGTCCAAATGAGATAGTGGGGTGTTGAGATCCCTGACAATTATTGTGTTGCAGTCTATCTCTCCCTTGAGATCTAACGGTCTCTGATGTATTAGGTGCTCCAGTGTTGGGTGTATAGATATTTAAAAGTGTTATATCTTCTTGGTGTGGTTCCCCTTCTAGTACTATATAGTGTCCTTCTTTGTCTCTTCTTACAGTTTTCATTTTAATGACTTTTTTGTCTGATATCAATACTGTAACCTCAGCCCTTTTTTGGTTTCTGTTTGTATGGAATATCTTTTCCAGTTCTTCACTTTCAGTCTATGCATGTCTTTAACAGTGAGGTGTGTTTTTATAGGAAGCAGAAAGAAGGCTCCTGGGTTTTGTTTGTTTCTTTTTTTTCTTTTTTTTTTAAATTAATTCAGCCAATTTGTGTCTTTTGATTAGAGAATTTAATCTATTAATAGTCCACATTATTATTGGTATTTGTGGACTTGACCCTGTTATTCTGCTAGTCACTTTCTTGGTTGCTTTGTGTTCTCTTATTTTTATTTGTCTTCTTTATTTTTCCTTATATAGTACTCCCTTTTGTATTTCTTGAAGAGCTAGCAGAGATTTCATAAATTCTTTCAGTTTGTATTTATCTGTGAATGGTTTTATTTCTTCTTCCCATTTGAAGGATAGTCTCACCAAGTATAGTATTCTTGGTTGAAAGTGTTTTTCTTTTAGAGTTTTAAATATGCCTTCCCATTGTTTCCTTGCCTGCACTGTTTCAGTTGAGAGATCTGATGTTAGCCTGATAAGATAGCCTTTGTATGTAACTTGACACTTCTTTCTCTCTTGCTATTTTTAGAATCTTGTCATTTATTTTTACCAGTCTGACTACTATGATATGCCATGGAGAGGATCTTTTCATGTTGATCCTATTTGGTGTCCTTTGTGCTTCCTGGAGTTTTATATCTTTTTATATCTTTTTCTTTTTTTGAGAAAGACATTTTTGCTATAGGCTGTATGCACTCACCAGAGAGACAGAGAGAGAGACAAAAAGTGATAAATCACTCTGCAAGGGGGATGGCCATGCTGCAATCCCTTCTCCTCCATTCTCCTCTTGGGATTTTAGGCATGCATGCGTATATGCCCAGTATGAGTTTCAAGCTGCGGGGTCCAGGACTCAACCACAGTTGGCCACATGGGAGTCCAGCATCTTAGCCATTATGCCAACTGCTGACCCCTTAAGTTATATATCTACATGTATCCCTAGATTTGGAAAGTTTTCATATAGTATTTCATGAGAAAGATTTTCTATGCCTGTCCCAGTTTCTTTGCCTTCTGGAATTCCCATTACATGAATATTTGGATGTTTAATAGTGCCTAGTATTTCCCATATATTATCCTAATTTTTTTTATTCTTTTTCATGATTTAGATTAAGTCAGAGGCTTTGTATTCTAGATCAGAGATTCTTTCTTCTGTGTGGTCCAATCTGTTATTGATGCTTTCAAGGGAAATTTTAATTTCTTGCACTGTATTCTTTATCTCCAGAAGTTCTGTTTGACTCTTTTTGTAGGGTGTGTATTCTTTTATGAAATTCCCTCTTCATGCCATGGAATAATTTTCTAATATCCTAGAGTAGGTTGTCTGATTTTCTGTTGCATCTCATGGAGTTTATGATGAATATTCTGAATTTTATTTCTATCATTTCTGGGATTTCTTTTATTTTGTTACAAAGTTGGTGAGGAATGCTGTGTTCTTTTGAGGGAGACAGGCTTCCTCATTTTCTTCTATTTCTTGAGGCTCGCCTTCCCCCCCACACACACCCAGGCATCTCATGAGGCATTGGCTTTCATACTTGGGGAAGTTTTCTAGGGGCTGTATGCTAATGTGCTTCTCTGTAGTATACTTTAACTCCACATCGGTTTCCTTCTTGTTTCCAAAATTTTCTAATTCCAAGTGGCTAAGCACTGACTTGAGGAGGCTGACATTAAGATAGTAGGTAAGGGAAACAGCAGTTAGCGTAATGGCTATGTCGCTGGACTCCCACGTAGTCGACCGCGGTTCGTGTCCTGGACCCGGTGGCTTAAAACTCACGCCGGGTGCGTGTGCGTGCGCGTGCGTGCCCAAGATTCCGAGAGGAGAATGGAGGAGAAGGGATTGCAGCGTGACCATCCCCCCTGGGGGGTGATTTCTCGCTTTCTGTCTCTATGTCTCTCTCTGTCTGTCTGGCGAGCGCACGCGCCCTACAGTGAAAATCTCTCCAAGAAAAATAAAAAAAAGATAGTAGGTAAAATCGTGTATCACATGTGAAGCACTGGCCTGGTAATGCTGCTACTTCCTCCCTGGCTCTGAGACCTGCAGAGGGCCTGGTTAGCAATGGAAGAACCAGCCAAACAGCCCTGATCTCTTATTGTCTCTAGGATCTACTCAAGTCCTTGAAGAAGCATGTGGAAGATGTTCCATGACCCTATTCCTTCCTCCCTAGCTCTGGGACCCTATCCAATTTCTTTCAAGCTAAGAATCTCTCAGTATCCTGATGGGCATATATACAGAGATGCAGCATCTAATAAAATTCTAGGCCAAAGTCACTAAATAACTGAGCAAAACTAAACAAATGGTATTCCTTATCAAATGAACACTAAAATGATTGAGCATACAGCATTTCAGTCAGTTAACATCTGTTCAATAATCATATTTACTATGTTATAAATGTAATGTGAATGAACAGTTCAGTTTAAGAGGTATTTTTCTGTCTCAGGGTGTGTGTGCTCACCAGAGAGAGAGACAGACAGATACAGTGAGAGATCATTCCTCAGGAGGAATAGCCACTCTGTGACAATTTTGAAGATTTCTTATACAGGCTTATTCTTTGAGGATAAGAAAACTACTAAGAGAATAAAAACTAGAAAAAGTTACAGTGATTACCTCTAGTAGAGGAAAAGAGGCTGGGAGGAAGGCAGAATGTGGCTTATTATTAGCAGCTTTTCTGTACACTTTTTTCTTTTTTTTGAGAGTTTTTTGCTATAGGGTGTATGTGTTCACCATAAAGACAGAGAGAGACAGAGAGACAGAAAGCGAGAAATCACCCCCCAGGGGGGATGGCCATGCAATCTCTTCTCCTCCATTCTCCTCTCGGGATTTTGGGCACACACGCACATGTACCCAGTGAGAGTTTTAAGCCTTCGGGTCTAGAACTTGAATCATGGTCAACTACATGGGAGTTCAGTGATGTAACCATTAAGTTATCTTGTGGTCCCTCACCATTGAACTTCAGTTCTAGTTTTGTGTGCTCACCAGAGAGAGAGACAGACAGATACAGTGAGAGATCATTCCTCAGGAGGAATAGCCACTCTGCAATATCGTCTTTTCCGTTTTCTTCCTGGGATCTTGAGAATACATGCACATGCATCCAGTATGATTTTGAAACCACTGGGCCTGAGACTTGAACCACAGTTAGCCATGTGGAAGTCCAGTGATGCAACTGCTATGCCATCTGTTGGTCCTTGAACAGTTCATTTGTATGGATTTACTGCCTCATGCTGCTTCACCATTGCATTTTTTTAAGAAAGATTTTTGCTACAGGGTGCGTGCACTAGTCAGAGAGACAGAAATCACCCCCCAGGGGGGATGGCCATGCAATCTCTTCTCCTCCATTCTCCTCTCGGGATTTTGGGCACACACGCACATGTACCCAGTGAGAGTTTTAAGCCTTCGGGTCTAGAACTTGAATCATGGTCAACTACATGGGAGTTCAGTGATGTAACCATTAAGTTATCTTGTGGTCCCTCACCATTGAACTTCAGTTCTAGTTTTATTTAGAGTGACCTGAAAAGAAAGGTATATTGAATGCAGGATCATCTTGATTATTACTCAGGAATGGATCAGTTAAATTGTTTAGCTAGTTAAGGGTGTACTACTTTATACACAACACCATTTTAATGTAATCTTGGAATGAATAGGAATCTACATACTTAATACATACTACTTGATCCTTAAAGGTAGAATATGGTGGGTGATCATAATTTAATAGTTTTTTAATATATAAATTTGGGTCATTATTATAAACATCAATTACTGTGCTATGTTGTGACACATCTATGCACTTAAGGTCACAAGCAATATAGGGCTATTAGTCCCACATTGTTCTGAGTCCTTGGCCTATATATTTTTTTCTGTCTACTTTCTTAGAATCAGCTGTCCCTCCCTACTGCTATCTTCTATGAAAATACAATAATTGTGATTTAAGCATAATAACAAGTAAATAAATTATGAGTGAGGATTTGAAAAGCTCACCCTATCAAGTGAATAAGCTTAAGTGCATGAATTTTGTAACTAATATTTTATTTGTATAAAGCCCTTTTCTAAATCTTGTTTCTTGGTTAAGATTTCTAAATCACTGAATTCCAGCTTTAGAGTACCATATTTGATCAACTTTCCCTTTTATGATCACATACACAGAACAATTTTATGATCTGGAAGTCTTAGTTGAAACAAGGGTTGGTTGCAACAAATTTACTTCTTATGCAACTGCAGATCACAAAAAAGTGTAGTCTTTCTAAGCTCAAACACTTAGGATGCCTAAGAAATAAATTGCATAATTTAATACCTTGAAAGCGTGACTTAGCTATCTGAAAATTCACATAAAATTAAATATATAAATAGGAGAACAAATTCAATTCAATCAGCAAATATTTATTGAGCATCTACCATGTTCAAGTTCATTATATTAGCACTGCAGGGAATATAAAAATGAGCAAGACACAGTCCGTGCTTTAAGAGCTTAATATCTAATAAGCTAGATTAGATACAAATGAGTAGGATGAAATGCAAAAATGTAAGGGGTGTAAGAAAAGAATAAACAAAATTTTATGGTAGTTCAAAGAAACTGAGATTAAACTTAGTTTGGGGAGAAAGATTAGAAAATTACAAAGCATTCCATGGAATAAATGATATTCATGATGAGAGTCATAGGTTGGATAGGTTCTTAAGGGAGGGAATCAAGGAGAAAAAAAGAAGCAAAATATTTAAGAGACATAAAAATGGAAAACTGTTGATGAAAATATGCATGGTAAATCTTTGATTGGACGAATATACAGTGTGTTCAGACTGGGGAAAAATTAATAAATAGAGCAGGAAAAGGCAGCAGCAGTAGGCATGTCAGGCTGAGAAATTATCAATCATTCTTTCTATGAATATTTACTGAGTGTTTATTATATGTCAGACACTCTTGTAAGCACTGGGGATAGAACAGTAAACAAAACAGACAAAAATTGCTGCTCTCATGGACCTTATGTTATAGTGGGGAGAGAGACAGAAAGAGAGAAAACAGAAATAATAACAATAATAGCTAACACCTTAGGGCACTTAGCATGTGTCAGACACTGTTTTAAGTATTTTACATAAATTCATTTAATTCTCAAAACACCTCTATGTACTTTCTACCATGCCACCTGCCGGCCCACCATCTACTGAGTTTTTATGAACTGGACTTTCTGCTGCCCTAGGATTTTAAAAAATAATAAAAAGACTACGTTCCAGCAGTCCTGCCTTCCCACACCAAGTACACAAACATGAACATGAATAATTAACATATAACATGGCAAGTGTGGTCATGTACATGTCCGGGTAAAAGTTGGATGGACAAAAAACATGTTTTTTGCTTTCTGAAGTATTGATGAGAGAGAGGTTGGTGTCTCATTGTGTAGCAGGAAGCCTGGGAAAATACACAGGATATGAATAATGTAGTCTCTGTTCTGAGAACAGCAGCCAAAACTGTTTAAGCTAAAGAGATGGTCAGGGCTAGCCTAGAAAGAACATGGCCCAGCACACTAAGGCATCTGAGCTTTATTTCTTTAGGCAATGGAAAGCTTCTGACACTACCTCAACAGAAGAGTACTACAGATAAAATACTTGCTTTAGGGGCCGAGAGGTGGTGTGGTGTTTAGGGTGCTGAACTCCCACATGTCCCACCATGGTTCAAGTCCTGGACCTAGCAGCTTTTTTTCTCACTTTACCTCTGTGTGTGTGTGTATGTGTGTGTGTGTGTGTGTGTGTGTGTGTGTGTGTGCGTGTCTGGTGACTGCATTGCCTTGTAGCAATTTGAAAACTAGTAATGATAAATTTAAAAATTAAATAAATACTTTTAAAAGATCACGTCTATGAAGTAGATTACTATTATCCCTACTTTATAGGAGAAAACTGAGGTACAGAGATTAAATAAACTGCCTGAAGGCAAAGTAAGAAATGGAACCATATTCAAACCTGAGGTATCCAGCTACGGAGTCTGTATTCTTTTTTATTTAGTTATTTTTTATTTATTTATTTATTTTTTTGCAGAGGTTTTTGCTATAGGGCATGTGCGCTCGCCAGAAAGACAGAGAGAGACAGAGAGATAGAAAGAGAGAAATCACCCCCAGGGGGGATGGCCACGCCGTAATCCCTTCTCCTCCATTCTCCTCTCAGGATCTTGGGCACACACGCACACACTCCCTGCGTGAGTTTAAGCCACTGGGTCCGGGACTCGAACTATGGTCGGCTACATGGGAGTTCAGTGACATAGCCATTACGTTAAATGCCGGTCCCCAGAATCTGTTTTCTTAACTATCATACGATACCAAATAAGCATGATGTCAGGTATCAATAAATAATAAATTTAAGGAGTAGCAAGCCATTTTATCTGGAATACATAAGAGAATAGCAAGGAATTTAACTGAAGAAATAGTTTGGACCCACATTTTAGAATGCCTTGAATGCAAAATGGAGGATTCAGCCTACTGAATTAAGTGCAACTGGAAACCACTGAAGACTTGAGCATAAATATATAATCTTCATTTTATAAAGTGTAAAATGGAGTGAGGAGAGAGGCGGGGGAGATCAGATCAACCACTGAACATTAATCAAGACTATTGACACGTCCCAGGTGAAAAGTAATTAAGAAATAGAATAGGATAGAATAGATATGGGAGTCCCAAGAAATGAGATATTAAACACACACACACACACACACACACACGCACACACACGAAGGAAAAAAAAAAACAGTAATTGAAAAACTCATTCTTCCAGTTCAGGCCAAAACCTTTCCTCTCAATTTCCATTATCTAATTAACAGCAAATCCAGAATCCAACAGTTCTTGGTTTTTTTGGCCAGAGGGCATGTGTGTTTACAGGAGAGAGACAGAGTGAGGTTAAGTGAGAGAGTATCCCCATCCATGAGGGATGGTCATGTTCTCTCATTTCTCTCTCCTGTTTGGGTTTTTGGCATACATACACTCAGTGTTTCTCAAGCTGCTGGATCCAGGACTCAAACCACTCAGCTAGCCATGTGGGATCCAGTCACCATAACCACCAGACCACTAGCTGGTCCAGAATGCAACAATTTTTCACCACTTTCACCACCACTACCCTGGTCCAAGCCATCATCAACTCTTGTCTGGCTTACTGTAAAAGTCTGTTTACTCCCTGCTTCCCTTGCTTTACTGTCTAGTCTCAATGTAATTGCCAGAGTTGTTATTCTAATAAAATAATTCAAATCAGTTCACTCTTTTGCTCAAAACCCTCCACTGACCTCCCATTTAACTCACAGCACAAAGCCAAAGCCCTTACAGTGATATACAAAGTCCTACATTATTTGGCCCTTTCCCCATACCTCTCTGACCTTACCTCCTCCTACTCTTCCATTTACTGATTTTGCATCCATCACACTGGCAACTTTGCTATTTTTGGAACATGTATGTTCTCCTCCACCTCACTTTACACTTGCTAGTCTTTAGGCCTGAAATGTTTCCTCATCCTCTACCATATCTGCCTGACTCTCTCCTGACCACATTAAAATCTTTGCTCAAATATCAACTTTTCATTTAGCTTCCCTGGACTATACAATTTAAAATTATGCATACATATACACCCTGTCCATCTATCTACTTAACACATTTTTTTCCATGTAACTCTTCATCATCTGACATTATATATAATTTATTTATCTGCTTGTGTTTCTTCTTCCACTAAAATATAAACTCCATGGTGACTAGGATTTTTGTCTATTGTGTTCACTGCTATCTTTGGTGCCATTAATAGAATCTGACACATGGTAATTCTCAATAAATATAATTCATATAATAGGGAATTGGACTGAGAGAATAGATGGAGCAAGGAAGGAGAAAGTATCAAAATGTTTCCATGGTGTCCAGATTCTAGGAATGGTAGTTACATTCTTCAAAACAAAAGTTGGAGGGAACTGATTTGGAAGGTGGATATTAATTCATTTTTAGACATTATGAGTATATGGTATGGGACACTGGTAGATCAATCGATGCAAGTATGAAGGTTAAGAAAGAGGTCAGAGATTAAGATAATGGTTTTGAGGTTATTAATACTATTGAATCTATAAACTCCAGATATGCTTACATACAGATTATATTTCAATAAATACTATAAATGTATTTTCTCTTCCTTATGATATTTAAATAACATTTTCTTTCTCTAGCTTACTTTACTGTAATAATACAGTATATAATGTATATTACATAACAAACTATGAGTTAAATGACTTTATGTTATTGGTAAGACTTATGTCCAATAGTAGGTGATTAGCAGTTTATTTTTTGGAAGTCAAAAGTTATACAGGATTTCTGACTGTTCCCCAACCCAGGCATTGTTCAAGGGTCAACTGTATAGCAATAATAATACTGAAGGTGATAGGATAGAGCCTTGAGAAAGGTTACATTTAGGGGAATCAAGGAAGATTACCAATCAGAGATGCATAAAGAGAACCAAAACAATGGCATGCCATGAAGCCAAGAGAAGAGAGTTTCAAGAAAGTGTTGGTAAATTGCATCAAATGTCACAGGAGAACTCAAGACGATTCTTAAAACTCAGAACAAGTGACCAGCAGTTATCGTAATGGCTATGTCGCTGGACTCAACACACACACACACACACACACACACGCACACACACGAAGGAAAAAAAAAAACAGTAATTGAAAAACTCATTCTTCCAGTTCAGGCCAAAACCTTTCCTCTCAATTTCCATTATCTAATTAACAGCAAATCCAGAATCCAACAGTTCTTGGTTTTTTTGGCCAGAGGGCATGTGTGTTTACAGGAGAGAGACAGAGTGAGGTTAAGTGAGAGAGTATCCCCATCCATGAGGGATGGTCATGTTCTCTCATTTCTCTCTCCTGTTTGGGTTTTTGGCATACATACACTCAGTGTTTCTCAAGCTGCTGGATCCAGGACTCAAACCACTCAGCTAGCCATGTGGGATCCAGTCACCATAACCACCAGACCACTAGCTGGTCCAGAATGCAACAATTTTTCACCACTTTCACCACCACTACCCTGGTCCAAGCCATCATCAACTCTTGTCTGGCTTACTGTAAAAGTCTGTTTACTCCCTGCTTCCCTTGCTTTACTGTCTAGTCTCAATGTAATTGCCAGAGTTGTTATTCTAATAAAATAATTCAAATCAGTTCACTCTTTTGCTCAAAACCCTCCACTGACCTCCCATTTAACTCACAGCACAAAGCCAAAGCCCTTACAGTGATATACAAAGTCCTACATTATTTGGCCCTTTCCCCATACCTCTCTGACCTTACCTCCTCCTACTCTTCCATTTACTGATTTTGCATCCATCACACTGGCAACTTTGCTATTTTTGGAACATGTATGTTCTCCTCCACCTCACTTTACACTTGCTAGTCTTTAGGCCTGAAATGTTTCCTCATCCTCTAAAATATCTGCCTGACTCTCTCCTGACCACATTAAAATCTTTGCTCAAATATCAACTTTTCATTTAGCTTCCCTGGACTATACAATTTAAAATTATGCATACATATACACCCTGTCCATCTATCTACTTAACACATTTTTTTCCATGTAACTCTTCATCATCTGACATTATATATAATTTATTTATCTGCTTGTGTTTCTTCTTCCACTAAAATATAAACTCCATGGTGACTAGGATTTTTGTCTATTGTGTTCACTGCTATCTTTGGTGCCATTAATAGAATCTGACACATGGTAATTCTCAATAAATATAATTCATATAATAGGGAATTGGACTGAGAGAATAGATGGAGCAAGGAAGGAGAAAGTATCAAAATGTTTCCATGGTGTCCAGATTCTAGGAATGGTAGTTACATTCTTCAAAACAAAAGTTGGAGGGAACTGATTTGGAAGGTGGATATTAATTCATTTTTAGACATTATGAGTATATGGTATGGGACACTGGTAGATCAATCGATGCAAGTATGAAGGTTAAGAAAGAGGTCAGAGATTAAGATAATGGTTTTGAGGTTATTAATACTATTGAATCTATAAACTCCAGATATGCTTACATACAGATTATATTTCAATAAATACTATAAATGTATTTTCTCTTCCTTATGATATTTAAATAACATTTTCTTTCTCTAGCTTACTTTACTGTAATAATACAGTATATAATGTATATTACATAACAAACTATGAGTTAAATGACTTTATGTTATTGGTAAGACTTATGTCCAATAGTAGGTGATTAGCAGTTTATTTTTTGGAAGTCAAAAGTTATACAGGGTATCTGACTGTTCCCCAACCCAGGCATTGTTCAAGGGTCAACTGTATAGCAATAATAATACTGAAGGTGATAGGATAGAGCCTTGAGAAAGGTTACATTTAGGGGAATCAAGGAAGATTACCAATCAGAGATGCATAAAGAGAACCAAAACAATGGCATGCCATGAAGCCAAGAGAAGAGAGTTTCAAGAAAGTGTTGGTAAATTGCATCAAATGTCACAGGAGAACTCAAGACGATTCTTAAAACTCAGAACAAGTGACCAGCAGTTATCGTAATGGCTATGTCGCTGGACTCACATGTAGTCGACCACAGTTTGAGTCCCGGATCCAGTGGCTTAAACTCAAGCTGGGTGCATGTGCCCAAAATCTCAACAGGAGAATGGAGGAGAAGGGATTGAGGCGTGGCCATCCCCCTAGGGGGTGATTTCTTGCTTTCTCTCTGCCTCTCTCTGTCTTTGTGGTGAGCGCATGCGCCCTATAGCAAAACCTCTCCAAAAGGGAAAAAAAAAAAAAGAAATAACTCAGAGCATGAAATTGGTATAAATAGGAAGCCATGTCTGACCTTTGAGAGAGGCGTTTCATTGAAGTGGTAAAGGCAGGAGCCAAATTCTAAGGTACTTAGGAAGTAGTTAGTACATGAAGAAAGAAGATAGATATATAGTTTTTTCATATAAGTTCACCAGAACAAAAACCCTCATATTCTTTCGCAAAACGGAAACTCCTTGAAATATCCAACTATAGGAAAATAGTAATTTATGAAATATTAAAGCAATGAAATACTTTTTGAATATTATAAAGAATATGAATAAAAAGGGAAATGCTTGCTATATTAAAAATACTCAAAATAAAACATATACATCATTCATTTATCTGACCTTTAATTTTGGAACTTCTTCTAAATACATAGGCACACACTAGAAAAACAGTGACAGACAAAACAGAAAGGCCTTCTATCCTCATAAGACTTACAGTTTGTGATTCAAACTATGGGAAAATTATTTATATACATATATAGAAACAGAGAAAAGTATACCCCCCAATGCAAAAGCTATATATTATGATGGTAGGATTATGGCTCATTGCCTTCAAATATTTTTCAATGAAAATGAGCTGTTTCCAATAAATAAAGAGAAATGTAAATATTTATAGCAATGAAAGGAAAAAGAGAATTGAAAAGGTAGTTTGAGGAGAGAGGAGAATTTGAGAAGATTTTTTTTTGGAGAGATTTTCGTTATAGGGCGTGTGCGCTCGCCAGACAGACAGAGAGAGACATAGAGACAGAAAGCGAGAAATCACCCCCCAGGGAGGATGGTCACGCCACAATCCCTTCTCCTCCATTCTCCTCTCGGGATCTTGGGCATGCACGCACACACGCCTGGCGTGAGTTTTAAGCCACCGGGTCCGGGAGGCGAACCACGGTTGACTACGTGGGAGTCCAGCGACATAGCCATTACGCTAACTGCTGGTTCCCGAGAAGATGTTTTTAGAAGAAACCTGAGCATGTCAGAAGACAAAGAGAAGAGGAGCAGAGATGTAGATAGTGAAAATTCACACATCTTTCTTACTGCAACAGCTAATTTAAGATATCCATTCTAAGAACTCTTCAAATTCCTTGGAGAATAGACTTTGAATACCCTAAAATAGTTGTCCTAGAGCTGACATTTAAACATGTCTCTTGTGAACACTAATAAAGATCTCAGTCCTCTACCTAAAAAAACAGCTTGATTCAGACAACAAATTTCATAGTAAAACTACTAATCATGAAAGAAATAGTTGCTGAATATCATTAGTGCCCATGAATTGCCTCACTATAGAATCCATTCACCTCACCCCAATATCTTTGCTTCTGAATATTTTTTAAATGGAATAAATATTACCTGAGTGTGGGTCTATTTTTATTACTACCTGAAAGGATGATAAATTAACAAAAGTATGTTGTAGCATATCTAATATGCTGACCTCTCAATTTCTGAAACTACTCATCTCCAATGGTATCCTTCTATTAGCCACCTATTCCCCACACCTTGGAAGTTACCATCACCATTTACTACTCAAAATCACTAACTCAAAAATGACATTCTCTGACCACAACCTTCCAGGTTGCTAATTCAGCTATGCCCTTCATCATTGTTTTAGTTCACAGCGATCGCCTCCTCCATTTTATCCCTCCCTATGCATCAGAATTTTCTTAATTTACTTTATCTATTTTTGGTTTGTATCACTGCTGTAAAACTCTTGACAAAAGCACAAAAACTTCTTGTCTCACTATGTTTTTGTTATTTATGATGATAATGTATTTGAACCTATCTAACCAAATTCCAACTACTGGTCATTCCTACTATCCACTTTCACTTCACCTGTATCAAGTAGCCAGCTGCAGGGCAATCACACAACAAGCAGATAGGTTTGAATACATAAAATCAAAATCACTACCTACGGTAGGGCCCTAAACACTGCCCACCACTCTTATTGTGTTTTCCTTTTTCACTTTCTGCCACAACTTTTTCAAATGTTCTCTAATCTTCTCAAACCTCTAGTATTATTGCCAGATCCATCCTTTTCAGAAAATGATGTTGTGTCACTTCAAGACTACCACTACGGTTTCTGTACTCACAGAGTGAAAAGGTAGGAGAGGCAACTTTTACTGTTCTGGTGCTGCCCTAACCTCCACCTATCCAGGAGCAAAAGGAAAGCAGGGCTGCCTAGCCTAACCTGATCACCAAAACCCCTTCCCATTTTAGAGTGTGGGAGGAGGGGCTGCCTCAGCCTGTGCACCATATGCAGTGATTTCATATAAGCTACTTCCTTATATCACATCAGCCCCCAACCACATTGGGACAAGAAAGATTTGGGTACACAAGAGCCAAAAACTGAATACAGTGAGACTGTGGAAGAATTCTCTCCCTATACTCACTCCAGGTGATAAAGGAGAGAAATTAATCTCTTTAAATCTGAACACAAAACTCCCACTGTGGATGCCTCCATGGCTACCCACAATAGAAGAGGGATACTAGTACAGAGCAGTTCACACCATGGGGACGTACACAAGCACACAGTTACAGAAACCTACTCCAAAGAAGTAGCAAGACATAAGTACATTATCAGATGACTAAAAATCACATCAGAGTCCCAAGAAATATGAGAAAATCAGTAAATAGTTCCTCCCCCAAAGGAACACAATAACTCCTCACCAACAATGGATGGAACACAAGAAATAACAGATATGTCAGAAAAATAATTCAGTATATTTATAATATACTGAGAATATACATATACAAGAAAAAACAGACAATTTCAGGAGATGAGAAAAATCTTTTCATGACATGAAGGAAGAACTCCATACAGGTACTCTGAAAAATAATCAAACGGAACTTCTGAAGATTAAAATTAAAAACTTGCAGGAAACCAAAACCTCCCTTAAAAGTGTTGACAGCAGATTGGACCATGCAGAAGAAGGAAACTCTGTACTTCAAGATAAAACTTCTAACTTAGTACAAGTAACTGAAAAGAATATAAAATAACAATGAGAAAAAAACCCAGGAAATCCTAGACACCATTAAATGGCTGAATATTTGCATGATGGGAGTTCCAGAAGATGAAGAGATGGCTATGGGCTTAGAAAATCTCTTTCATGATAGATTAGCTGAAAACTTTCCAAATTTAGAGAGGCATATGGAAATCCAAATAGAGAAAATACAAAGAACACCAAATAGATTTAACATAAGAAAATCCTTTCCAAGGCACATCACAGCCAAACATAAAAAAATCAAAGACAATGTTCTAAAAATAGCAAGAGAGAAACATCAAATTACTTACAAAGGTTACCCCATTAGACTAACATCAAATTTCTCAATGGAAACAATTCAAACAAGGAAAGAATGCAAAGACATATTTAAAGTTCCAAAAGAAAAACAATTTCATCCAAGAATACTGTTCCCTGTAATATTATCCTTCAAATAGTAAGGAAAAATAAAATAATTCCCAAATAAACAAAAGCTGAAAGTATTCACCAGAAGTAAACCAGTTCTACAGGAAATACTGCACCTGGAAAACTAAATGGAGATAAATAGAAGAAAACATAATAAAACTACAAAAGAGAGAGAGAGATAAAGAAACTAAATGACAGGTATAACTCAGCACATATTGATAATAACATTGAATGTTAATGGACTAAATTCCCCAACTAAAAGACAGATCTACTCAATTGGTAAAAGAATAAAACAGGAACAGTTTATATGTTGCTAACAAGAAACACACCTCATTGACAAAGATACACAGACTGAAAGTGAAGGTCTGGAAAAAGTTATATCATACAATCAGAAATGAAAAACAGGGAAGAGTCACAATATTGATATCAAACAAAAAAGATGTTAAAATGAAAAAGATCAAAGAGACAAAAAAAACTACATATTTTTAAAAGGAATGATTTATCAAGAAGATATAACAATTATAAATTTTAGTGCACCCAACGCTAGGGCACCCAAATATGTAAAAGAAAGACTGCTAGATCCAAAGAGAGATACAAATTGTAACACACTAAATGTTGGAAATTTCAGTACCCCACTGTCACCACTGGATAGGTCATCTAGACAAAAAAATAAATAAAGGTATACAGGAGCTATTTGATACCATAAACCAAATATACCTGACAGACAGATATAGAACATTTCACCCAGCAACTACAAAACACACTTTGTTCTCATATACAAATAGAACATTTAAAAACATTGACCACATAACAAGCCTCTACAAATTTATAAGTATAGAAATTATATTCAGCATCTTCTCTGACCACAATGAAATTAAACTTGAAATCTATCACAGAAAGAGACCTCAAAATACACAAAAACATAGAAACTATTAATAAACAACCTATTTCCGAACAACTTCCAAACTGCTGAAGAAATTAAGGCTGAAATCAAAAGATTCATAGAAACCAATGACAATAAATACACCACTCTCCATAACCTATAGGAAACAATGAAGGCAATAGGAAATTCATAGCCATTAGTGTTCTCTCTCTCTCTCTCTCTCTCTCTCTCTCTCTCACACACACACACACACACACACACTGGAAAGGTGGTAAAGAAATAACATTGGATCTTGAGGAACTGGAAAAGCAACAAGAACAGAAGAAAAGCAATAGAAAAGTTTAGAGCTGAAATAAATGAAATACAGAAAAAAAGAACTATACAAAAAATCAATGAAAGAAAAAGCTGGTGTTTTGAGAAAATAAAATTGACAAACTCTTAGTTAAACTAATAAAGAAAGTAATAAAGCTGGTATATAAGCTATCCCAATTTTTTATGAGAGAATACTATGAGTAACTATATGCCAACAAATAAGAAAACCTGTTAACAGATGAGAGAGACAAATTTCTGGACACATACAAGTTACCTAGGTTGAATCAGGATAAAATAGGAAACCTGAATAGACCAATAACTAACAAAGATGTTCGATCAGTAATGGTCTCCACAAAGAAAAGTCCAGGTCAAAATGGCTTCAGTTCTGAATTCTATAATACTTTTAAAGAAGAGCTAGCCCCAATTCTGCTTAAACTATTTCTAAAGATCTAAAAGGAAGGAACTCTACCAAATTCATTCTATAAAGCCTCCATCACCTTGATACCAAAACTATAAAAGGACATAACAAATAAAAGGAATCTATGGACCAATATCCTTGACGAATACTGTTGCAAAAAATCTCAGTAAGATACATGAAAGCCCAATCTAATACCATATTAAGAAGACAAATTGAGGGGGAACAGCAGATGGCATAATGGTTACATCACTGGAGCCCCACATAGTCAGCTGTGGTTTGAGTCCCAGACCTGGTGGCTTCAACCCACACTGGATGCATGTATGTGCGTGCCCCAAACCCTGACAGGAGAATGAAGGAAAAGAGATTGCGGTGTAGCCATCCCCATGGGGTGGGTGGGTGGATTTCTTGCTTTCTGTCTCACTGTCTCTGTTTCTCCGGTAAGCAAACATGACCTATGACAATAATCTCTCTTAAAAAATAAAATGAAGAAGACAAATTGAGGCAGGAAGACTTCCTCAGACCTCCCACTGCCTTCAGACTGCCCCAGGCACACCCAGGAAAGGCCCCTCCCAAATCCCTTTACTACCATGAATCCCCCAAGCCTGCACAATGGAGCAGGAAGCAGCAGCAGTGAGTGAGACAAACTGAGGCAGGAAGACTGACTCAAACCTCATAAAACCATCAAAAACAATACAAAATTAAAGAAAAAAACTGAGGACAACATATGGGAAATAACAAGATACTATTAAATGCCCAAATATCCAAATAATAGGTATTCCAGAAGGTGACGAATCAGACAAGGGAATAGATCTATTCCATGAAATACTTGCAGAAAACTTACCAAATCTAGAGAAGCATTCAAACATCCAGACCCAAGAAATACAAAAGACTCCAAAGAGACTCAATGTTAGAAGATCCTCTCCACAGCATATTATAGCTAGATTGGAAAAAAAAAATCACAGGCAAAGACAAGATTCTAAAAATGGCAAAAGAGAAACATCAAGTAATTTACAAAAGTATTAGGCTAACATCAGACCTCTCAATCAAAACAATGTAGGCAAGAAAAGAATGAGAAGACATGTTCAAAACACTAAAAGAAAAACAATTTCAACCAAGAATATTTTATCCAGTAAAATTATTCTTCAAATGGAAAGAACGAATAAAATCATTCTCAGACAAAAACTGAAAGAATTGTCTTATACTAAACCTGCTCTTCAATAAGAAATGAAGGGAGTACTATATTAGGAAAGCTAAAAAGAAATAGAAGTAAGAGGGGGGAAAAAAAAACAAGAAAATGGTTAACACAAGACGTGCATAGACTGAATGTGAAGGGCTGGAAAAACATATTTCATGCAAAGGAAGACAAAAGGCTGGAATCCCGATACTGATATCAGACAAAATAGACTTTAAGACAAAAAAAATGTAAGAGACAAAGAAGGGCATTATATGGTACTATAATGGCTAATTCACCAAGCAAATATAACACTGATAAATATCTATGCACCTAACCTGGGAACACCCAGATACATGAAAGAAAGCCTGCTGGGTCTAAAGGGAGAGATATACTGCAACACACTAATCACTGGTGATCTCAATACCCCATTATCTCCTTTGGACAGATCTAGAACATGATCATTTGGACAGATCATCAAAGGCTGTCTTCCAGCTCAGAGATTCTGTCTTCTACGTGGTCCAATCTGCTATTAATACTTTAGAGGGAGGTTTCGATTTTCTGTATTATTGTCTTTATCTCTAGAATTTTGGATTGATTCTTTTTTATGGTGTTTATGTCCTCCTTCAAATCCTGGAAATATTTCTTCATCTCTGTCACCATGAATATTCTGAATTCTTTTTGTTACATTTCTATGAATTCTTTTGTGCTGTCTATGGTTGAAGAGATGCTTTGTTCTGCTAAGAGATCGACTGCAACACACTAATCACAGGGGATCTAAATACTCCAGTATCTCCTTTGGCCAGATCATCTTATCAAAATAAGCAAAGAGATACAGAATCTAAATGACACCATAAACGAAATAGACTTGGCAGATATCTATACAACTTCCCACCCAACCACAAAAACATATATTTTTCTCAGTCCTACATGGAACCTTTTCAAAGACTGACCACATGATAGGACACAAAACAAGCTTTCAGGGACCGGCAGTTAGCATAATGGCTATGTTGCTGGACTCCCATGTAGTCGACCTTGGTTCGAGTCCCAGACCCAGTGGCTTAAAACTCACGCCGGGCGTGTGTGCATGCATGCCCAAGATCCCAAGAGGAGAATGGAGGAGAAGGGATTGCGGCGTGGCCATCTCTCCTGGGGGGTGATTTCTTGCTTTCTGTCTCTCTATCTTTCTGGAGAGCACATGCGCCCTATAGCAAAAAACTCTCAAAAAAAACCCAAAAAACAAAACAAAAAAACCAAACAAGCTTTCACAAATTCAAAGACATAGAAACTATACCCAGCATCTTCTCTAACCATGGTGCATTAAACTTAATATTAATTACAGGGAAAAAACTCAGAAATACACAAATATATGGAAATTAAGCAATATACCCTGAATAACTTCACAATCACTGAAGAAATTAAGACTGAAATCAAAACATACATTGAAACCAACGACAATGAGTACACAAGTTTCCATATTCTATGGGACAGAGTAAAAACAGTCATAAGAAGGAAGTTCATAGCAATTAGTGAACTTAAGAAAAAGATGAAAATGTGGCAAATAGACAACCTAACAATACACCACAGAGAACTGGAAAAACAACCAACCCACCCCCCCAAAAAATGCCAGGAGACGAACCAGCAGATGCTGTAATGGTTATTTCTTTTTTCTTTTCTTCTTCTTTTTTTTTTTTTTTTGAAAGGTTTTTTGT
>NW_006198396.1:234499-247422 GCF_000334495.1 Tupaia belangeri chinensis | reverse complement strand
ACGCCGCAATCCCTTCTCCTCCATTCTCCTCTCGGGATCTTGGGCACGCACGCACACGTGCCCAGTGTGAGTTTTAAGCCACCAGGTCTGGGACGCAAACTGCGGTCGACTACGTGGGAGTCCAGCGACATAGCCATTACGCTAACTGCTGGTCCCCAACTGTAATGGTTATGTCACTGGACTCCCACATAGTTGACTGCTGTTCAAGTCCTGGACCTGGGACTCATACTGGCCATATGTGTGTGTTTGCCCAAAATCCAGAGAAAAGACTGGAGGAAAAGGGATTTTGGCATGGCCATCCCCAGAGGGTAATTTCTCACTTTCTATCACTCTGTCGTTCTCTGTCTCTCTGGCATGCACACGTGCCCCATAGCCAAAAAAAAAAAAAAAAAGCCTGAATGAGAGGGACAAATTCCTGGACACATATAATCTACCAAGACTGAACCAGGAAGACACAGAAAGTCTGAATAGATCAATGACAAACAATGAAATTGAATCAGTAATAAATGACCTCCCAACAACTACAAAAATCCCATTTACTGATGGTTTCATTTCTGAATTCTACAAACATTAAAAAAGAGTTAACCCCCATTCTTCTCAAATTATTTCTAAAGGTCCGAATGGAAAGAACCCTCCCAAATTCATTTTATTTATTTATTTATTTTGAAAGAATGGCTATTTTATTTAAAAAACAAAAATCAAACAGAAAAAATGTGGGCTCTGGGAAGAGAGCTAGTCCATTCTGGCCTTCAGTGTCCTGGTAGTGATCTTGTCCTTCTCAATGACATGGACGATGACTCCCATGCCGGAAACTGCATCCCGGTCTAGAGCATTCAGCATGGCCTGGGAGATGATTTCAAAGAGGTGCTCTAGTTCTATGTTGGGCTCCCAGAGGAACTCACACATCCCATACATTTGTTTGGAACAGGTACCACTGACCACAAAGTCGTCAGTCACCATGAGGCAGCTGATAAGGTCTAGAGAGCAAATGAAGGGCTTAAAGGTCTTCGAGTCCAACCCAGGAATGATTGGCTCAGTATAGTAGGCACCAAACCGTTTCTTATACAGGAGGTTGAACACCATGCTCATGAGGGTATAAAGCTTGATCTGCTGGCCCTCCTTCAATTCATACAGGTTCAGCCAGAACTTGAGGCACTAGGCAACTGTCTGGACATCAGTGGCAAGCCTGGTCAGTCCAATATATAGTCGGTCACCCATGGAGAGATCTTCTGAAAATCCATGGTCACCATCTGTGCCTGGATTCTGAAGCACCTGTCTGTAGCAATGGCCACAGAGTTCTTCCCTTTCATGGCCATGACAGCCCCTCCATTATAGGACATAATAGACATGATTGAAGTTACTAGGACCCCCAGCTGTCACTGCAATTCTAGTAAACCAGGTTCTGCCTTTCACTGCCCCAAATTCATTTTAAAAAGCCTCCATCACACTCATCTCCACAACAGACAATAACATCATAAAATAGAAAACCATAGACCAATATTACTAATGAATATAGATCTAAAAATTAGTAACAAGATGACAACAAATCACATCCAAAAACACATTAAAAAGGTTATACACCACAACCAGTCTTTATTTCAAGGATGGAAGGATGGTTCAACATACATAAAACCATAAATGTAGCATGCCATATAAACAGAAAAAAGGATAAAAACCATATGATCATATCAATAGACACAGAAAAAGCATTTGATAAAATATAATATCTCATTATGATTAAGACACAGCAGAATCAGCACAGAAGAGATATTTCTCAACACAACAAAAGCCATATATAAAAAACCCATAGCTAACATCATACCAAATGGGGAAAAGCTGAAAGCTTTTCCACTAGAAACTAAAATAAGACAAGGTTGTCCACTTTCTCCATTCCTTTTCAACATAGTACTGGAAGTCCTAGCCAATGCAATCAGAAAAGAGAATAAAATAAGAGGCATTCAAATAGAGAAACAAGAAGTGAAATGATCTCTAGTTGCAGATGATATGATTACATACATGGAAAATCCAAAAGAATAAAAAAAAAAAAATCCTGGAAGTTATAAGTAAAATGGCAGGATATAAAATCAGCATACAAAAATGTATAGCATTTCTATACACCAACAATGACAGACTAAGGTGGAATTGTAGAAAAAAAAATACCATTTATGGGACCAGCAGTTAGCGTAATGGCTATGTCACTGGACTCCCATGTAGTCAACCGCGGTTCGCGTCCAGGACCCGGTGGCTTGAGACTCACGCCGGGCACATGTGCATGCATGTCCAAGATCCCGAGAGGAGAATGGAGGAGAAGGGATTGTGGCGTGGCCATCCCCCCTGGGGGGTGATTTCTCGCTTTCTGTCTCTCTGTCTCTCTCTGTCTGGCAAGCTCACATGCCCTATAGCGAAAACCTCTCAAAAAAAAAGAAAGAAAAAATACCATTTACAATAGCAACAAAAGTATAAGATACCTAGGAATAAACCTAGCAAAAGAAGTCAAAGACCTCTAAAAGAAAAATTATAAAACCTAAAAAGAGAAATTGAAAATGACACAAAAAGTGGAAAGACATTCCATGTTCCTGCATTGGAAGAATTAATATAATCAAATGTCAATTTTACCCAAATTAATGTACAAATTTCATGCATTACCAGTCAAATTATCAGAGACATTCTCTACAGATTTAGAAAAAGCAATCACATTGACTGTTTTAAAAAATAATTAGAATAATAATAATAATGATTGGGAAAAACATAGAAAAGTTATTGAATGATGAAGCAGGGAGATTAATGTCTCTGTATTGACTGACATGCATGGCATTCCCTTTTGAAAAAGCAATGTAATACACTGTAAAAGTTATATGTAATCCAATGTAATATAAAGAAGATTATGATGATAATAAAAATAAAAAGAAAAAAAAATAAGAAAAAAAAGCAATCACAGAATTTGTCTGGAATCATAAATGACACCATATTGGCAAAGCAATTCAGCATAAGAAGAAAGGAGGCAGCATATTACCTGGCCCCAAAATATATTACAAAACTGTGGTAATCAAAAGAGAGTGGTATTGACACAAAAACAGGTATATGGACCAATCGAACAGAATAGAGTCAATCCAGTGAGGAAAAGAAAGTCTCTTTAGCAAATGTTACCAAGAAAATTTGAGTATCCTCCTACAGAAAGATGAAACTGGACCCCTAACAAAAATAAACATTAACAAAAGTCAACTCAAAATGGATCAAAGATCTAAACCTAAAACCTGAAACTATAAAACTACTGGTGGTTAAAAAAGGGGATACTCTTGCCATAGGGCGGGCGCCACCAAAAAGGGGATACTCTTCAAGACATCAGAGTAGATAAAGACTCTTAAGACCCCCAAAGCACAGGCAATAATTCCAACAATAGGCAAACGGGATTTCAGCAGATTAAAAAGCTTCTGCACAGAAAAAGAAACAATAATTAAAGTGAATCAGCAACCACCACAATGGGAGAATATATTTGCAAACTATGCCTCAGATACAAGACTGATAACCATACTATACAGGAAATTCAAGCAGCTTAACCAAAAAAAAAAAAAAAAAAAGGAAAAGGAAGGAAGGAAAGGAAACAAAGAAAAAATGATCAACCCAATTAAAAGATAGGCAAATTGGGACCAGCAGATGGCATAATGGTTATGTCCCTGGACTCCCACATAGTCAACTGTACTTTGAGCCCTGGACCCAGAGGCCAGACATCTGTGCATGTGTGCTTAAGATCCCAAGAAGAGGATTGAGGAGAAGGTATGATTATCTCCCCTGGGGGATGGTTTCTCACTTTCTATCTCTCTGTCTCTCTAGTGAAGGCATGTACCCTATAGCAAAAATCTCTCTCTAAAATTTTTTTTAAAAAAAGATGGGCAAATGAGCTGAATAGACAACTCTCTAAGGAAGCCATATGAACAGTTAAAAAGCATATTAAAAATGCTTCACTTCCTTTACCATAAGGGACATGCAAATCAAAACCACAATGAGATATCACCTAACCCCAGTTAGAATGGCTAAGGTTAAAAAAGTAAAAATTGATATGGCTGTGGTGAAAGGGAACTCTCCTACACTGTTGGTGGGAATGTCTATACTGTGGAGAACAATATGGAGGTTCCTCAAAGATCCTAAAATAGAACTATCACATGAGCCAGCAATTCTACTCCTGGGTATCTACCCAAAGGATAGGAATACTCTCAGTCAGAAAATTACTTGCACATCCATGTTTATTTTATCATTATTCACAATTGCTAAGACATAGAAACAACTCAAATGCCCATGGAATACTCAGCCATTAAAAAAAAAATGACCCTGGCATTTGACAGAAAATAGACAAACATGGAAGATATACTGCTAAGCAAAGAAAGCCAGACTATGAAAGAGAGGCATTGTATGTCCCCATTCAAATATACTGAATGTCTGCACTCTATAGCAGAAATTCAAAGACTGGAAGATAGAAAAGCATGCAGAACAATTGTGGATACTAAAGACAATGTGGCCTAAAGGGGGGAAATGGGGGAGGGTGAGAAGAAGGGAAGCAAGGGGAAAAGAAAGAATCAAGACATTTAAGAAACACAAAAATGGAAAACATTGATGATAATGTATATGATAATATCTTTAACTAGACTAATATGCAGTGTAGTCATGCTGGGAAAATTCACTCTGCATGTTATAATGATATACAGTGATTTAATGTATAAAAAATAAAATATATGTAAAAATATTTTTCAAATGTCAGGACAGCCTTTACTTTTTAAAAATAATTTTCAATGGCAGAAATACATTATAAACACTTATTAAATGTATTACCTGCACACATTTTATGGTCAATGTCCTAATGTATCAACTTGCTGAAAGAAGAAAAGATATGAGAAAGAAAAATTCATTCCTAGAATTTTAAACCTGGCTATGCATTAGACTCACACAGAATTTTTAAAGACACATATGTATGCTGCTCTCCCTTCCGTACTTTAGACCTATTTAATTGGAAACTCTGAGATTTGGGTTCAGAAATCTGAATCTTCAAAGATCCTCATGTGACTGATAAACTTCCAGATTTGAGAACCAATGTTAGATCATTTAGATATCTACTGTCTGCAACCCCACAAGAATTTCTATACTATAGCATAACAAAACAAATTATTAATGTATTGGTAAAAATAGATTTCTATGACTTACAGATTATTTTTTATAAAATTTAGTATAAAATTAGGTTGCATTTAAAATGTTTCAAATATTTTTATTTATTTAATTTAATTTCCTATTATTATTTTTTTAATTTGACCAGACAAAAACAGAGAAAGAGAGAAAGGGAAAGTGAGAAAGCAAGCCGCCAGGTCTGGGACTCGAAAAGCAGTTGGCATGTAGAAATCAAGCATCTTTAACTGCCACTTGTTGGCCCCCTATTTTAAATGTTTTATGATACTTTAATATTACAGTGCATCGATGTCTTTGGTATAGTGATAGTTTATACTACATTTATGTCCATTTCATATGACTTGGCATAATTCTTTTTTGTGTGGAGAGGTTTTTGCCAAAGGGCACGTGCACTCGCTAGAAAGACAGAGAGAGACAGAGAGACAAAAAGTGAGAAATCACCCCCCAGGGGGATGGTCATGCCACAGTTCCTTCTCCTCCATTCTCCTCTCAGGATCTTGGGCACACACACACACACACACACACACACACACACGCACCCAGCGTGAGTTTAAGCCACAGGGTTCAGGGCTCGAATTACGGTCGACTACATAGGAGTCCAGTGATATAGCCATTACACCAACTGCTGGTCCCAACTTGGCATAATTTTTTACTACTTTAAATGATTAGTGATTTGGGTTAGCCCATGGCATGGTGGTTAAGATTGTTGGATCCCGGGACCAGCAGTTAGCGTAATGGCTGTTTCTGGACTCCCACGTAGAAGACCGCGGTTTGAGTCCTGGACCCGGTGGCTTAAACTCACACGAGGCGTGTGTGTGTACGTGCCCAGAATCCCAAGAGGAGAATGGAGGAGAAGGGATTGTAGCGTGGCCATCCCCCCGGGGGGGTGATTTCTCTGATTTCTCGCTTTCTGTCTCTCTGTCTCTCTCTGTGTGTCTGGCGAGCGCATGTGCCCTATAGCAAAAAAAAAAAAAAAGATTGTTGGATCCCTTGAGCCAGCAGATTGTGTAGTGGTTATGTTGCTAGACTCCCACATGGCTGACTGCAGTTCAGGTCCCAGACTTAGTGGCTTGAAATTCATGCCAGGTGTGTGTGGATGCATGCCCAAAATCTCAGAAGGAGAATGGAGATGAAAGGATTTGCAGCATGGTCATTCCCCCTGGGGCGTGGTTTCTCACTTTCCCTCTCATTGTCTGTCTCTTTCTCTCTCTCCCTAGTGAGCACACATGCCCTAAGGCAAAAATCTTTAAAAAGAAAAAAAAAAAAGATAGTTGGATCCCATGTGGCTTGAAAACATGCTGGGAGGACCAGCACATGGTATAATTCTTAAATCGCTAGTCTCCGATATAGTTGAGTGTGGTCCAAGTCCCAGACAGGGTGGCTTAAACTCATGCCGGACCCTTGTGCATGTGTAACCAAGTTTCTGAGAGGAGAATGAAGGAGAAGGGATTGCAGGATGGCCATCCCTCCTGGGGGGGGATTTCTCACTTTCTTTCTCTCTCTCTCTGTCTGGCCAGTGTATGCGCCCTATAGCAAAAATCTCTCTCCAAAAAGAAAAAGAAAAGAAAAACATGCAGAGCATGTGTGTGTGCATACCCAAAATCCTGAAAGGAGGTAGCAATGGAGAAGAAAAGATTGCAGCATGAACATTCCCCATTGAGGTTGCTTTCTCACTTTCCTCCTCTCTCTGTCTCTCTCTGGTGAGTATACACACCCTCTAACAAAATCATTTTAAAAAATCAAATTTATAATTCCTATATCTTTGCTTTTATGCCACATTGTTGCTTCTAATTATGATTTATTTGATTCTGAATCTTTGGCCAGGGAAACAGTCTCTTTTGTTTTTGAGAGAGGTTTTTGCTATAGGGTACGTGTGCTTGCTAGAAAGACAGAGAGAGACAGAAAGTGAGAAATCACCCCCCCAGAAGGGATGGCCATGCCAAAATCCCTTTTCCTCCATTCTCCTCTCAGGATCTTGGGCACGCATGCACACAGGCCCGATGTGAGTTTAAGCCACTGGGTCCAGGGCTTGAATCGCAGTGAACTACATGGGAGTCCAGCGACATAGCCATTATGCCAACTGCTGGTCCCAATATGATTTGTTTTATGACATGCTTTCCAGTAACATCAAAAAAATCAAGGCCTGCCTGTACAAATGTAGCTCACTTATCACAAAAGATACATTCCTGAAAAGTTACATAAATTGAATTTTTATCAGTAAACTCATTTAAAATCTACTGAGGGCCCACTATACCTAAAAAGAACCCATTGATAAAGAAATAAACACTTGTAGAAACTTAAGGCTCATCCTTTATTTTTTTCTGAAAACTTCAATTTAATACAAAGGGACATTTGAACACTGATATTTAAGTAGAACCTAGTCTAGGCTACACTGCAAATGGTATTTTTCTTGATTACCAAACTGCAGATAAGATCATTTTACTTGAAAAAAATCACTGAATCTCCTGCCCATGGAGGTTATTTTTCATAGTGCTGTGGATATTGATGACAAGTCAAAATTTTCTGTACTCAGTCTGAAAAAGATCAGAATATAGACAAATGTTTATGCAATATCCAAGTCAGCAGGTGAAGTTGGCAAATGTGAGGTTCTTCTTTTTTCAGAATGATAAATACAAACACAGGTTAACCTATACGCTTAAATGGTGAGGACTTCTGAGTTGCAAACAGGTAATGTAGATGCTAGAGCCAAATGAAAATGTAAGAGCTATTTGCTCAAAAGAAGAATGCTGTGAAGACTAGCAATTTCTCAGAGCAGAAGAGATTAAGTCATAAAAGGCATGCAAAAGTATTTTTTTTTCTTGAGAGAGAAAGAGAGAGATTTTTGCTATAGAGTGCATACACTTGCCATAGAGACAGAGACAGAAAAATGAGAAAGTCACAATCTCTTCTCCTTGGGATTTTGGGCATGCACACATGTGTTTCAAGCTGCCAGGTCTGGGATTCAAATCTTGGCTGACCACGTGAGAGTCCAGCGCCTTAATTACCACACCATCTACTGTTTCCATAAAAGTATTTTTTTTAATTGAAAGCACTATGCAAATAAAGAAAGCAAAGTCTTCAGATGAGAGTGAGGATGGGGCAGTGTTACTGAAGGTGAGAGGAGAAAGTATGACAAAATCTAGAGAAGAGAGAAAGTGAATGGGAAAAAAAAAAAGCCTAAAGGTCTCTAATTTGAGTTCTGTGATCATGAATTTAAAGTGACCCAGCAAGTTGCACAGTGGTTAAGGAGCTGGACTCCCATATGGCTGACTGCAGTTGAAGTCCTGGACCTAGCAATTTGCTTTCCCACTTTCTCTCTTTCTCTCTCCTCTCTTGTCAAGTTAAAAAATAAAAATAACTAAAATTTAAAAATTCTTTTAAAAAAATAAAATAAAAAAGCAAGACTAGGCAATGTGGTCACTTGTTTTCTGTTTGTTTTTTTGAGAGGTTTTTGCTATAGGGTGTGTGCGCTCACCAGAAAGACAGAAAACAAAAAATCACCCTCCAGGGGGATGTCCATGTTGCAATCCGCCATGCCACAATCCCTTATCCTCCATTCTCCTCTCAAGATCTTGGGCATGCACGCACACGCACCCAGCATGAGTTTAAGCCACCAGGTCCAGGACTCAAACTGCGGTCAGCTACATGGGAGTCCAGTGACATAGCCATTACACTAACTGCTGGTCCACATTAACTGCTGGTCCCTGTGGTCACTTGTTTTTCTTCAGCCATTTTTACTGCATGGGTACAAGAGCCAAGAAAGCATAAAGTTACCAAGATTGTGATTTTTTTCAAGTAAATAAAAGGAAGTAAGAGGGAACAAGGGAATTGAGGGTAAATGCATGCAAGGAAATTGACTTAGAGTGGTGGCAGTAAAAATAGAAAAAGATTTTTTAAAAAGTGAAAGGTACAGGACCAGCCAATAGTATGATTGTTACACTGCTGGACTCCCACTTAGTTGACCATGGTTAGAGTACCAGACCCCGTGGCTTCAAACTCACGTCGTGAGTGTGTGTGTATATGCCCAAAATCCCAAGAAGAGAATGGAGGAGATGGGACTGTGGTGTAGCCATCCCTTTTGGTGGGTGATTTCTCACTTTCTGTCTCTCCATCTCTCTGGTGAGCACATGCGCCCTATAACAAAAATCTCTCTCTTTAAAAAAAAAAAAAAGAAAGGTAAGACTGAGATACTCCCTGAAGATAAGATTGGTAAGATTTAGCTAAGGCACATGATAGGCTAAAAAATGCCTAAATACTTGTCATGAAAACTACTGCACAGATGGAATTTAAGAGATCAGTTTTAAATATAGATTTCCTCAAGTAATGCCAAACCACCTGAGATGCACAAACAAGGCATATATTTGAAAAATGATGGCATAGAGAAATTAGGAGAAAAAGACAAGTATATTTTGCTGAAACTGGCAATAGATTTCATGATGAGCAAGGAAATCAGTGGGTAATGGAATAAATTATCACCTAAGAGATAGTGAGGTAGAGAGGCAAAATGGGCTTCTAGGACAGAATTAGTAATAGAGACATGAATCATGAGATGAACCATGAGAAAACAGGTATTTTGTTGTGTGGTTTACTCTTGTTTCTCTCTCTCACACCCCTTATCTTTTGCAGCATAATTGAAATCACAAAATACAATACTGAAATCACAAAGTACAAAATTCTAATGATATAAATAATTAAGAAGGTGTAGAATCATAAAATATCACACACACACATACACACAACTGGAATGAATTCAAACACATCAGGAAATATGTGGTGCAAAATCCTTCAAATTTGTTTAAAAGCAGTTATTATCATACTAATAAGGAAATAGTACAGTACAGAAGACAAAACTGGGGATCTTAAGACCTAGCTTCTACTCAATTTGTGTAATCTGAGCTTTACTTTCATCATCTGTACATAAAGAAAGGTAATGACACTCTCCCTACAGCAATGATAATGATTCTATGAATAGAAACATAAAATTCCTGATGGTAGGGACATATACTATCTCGTTTGCCACTATACTCTAGCACTTGGTCTAGCACACAACAGAAGTGTATGAATACTGGTTAAGTAAATGGGTATGAGAAAGTACTTTTATACCAGAGAGTGCTATACAAAATCAATTTGGAATTTCTTCTTAATAAAAATTATTATGAAATAAAAGCTGTTTCTACAATTATAACAATATAAAATTTAACATTTCAATATATATTAGGTTATCAGGAAAGTCATGACATTTTCCTATGCAAAAAGGAATCACAATTTTCCAGACAACCAAATATATTTTATGCATTGTATCTTATTTCTTTCTTATATGGTAATTATGGACTAGCAGAGCTTAACAGGACAGTTGGAAAACATAAGCAGTTAATTCTAAAATTATTTCTTGGACGAGTTCCATGAAGGCCAGAGACAAAAGGTCAAAGACAAAAACGGTGAACTTTTTAATCAGTGAAGCTACTTTCTTTTGGGAGTATTTACACTGGAAGCCTACTAAAAATGACAGAAGGATTATGTCATCACATATGAAATATATTAAGAAAGTTAGAAGCTCCTTTTTTTCCCAAAAACATCTCCCTGTAGTCCCTAATGATCCCTTTACCTTTACACTTGTCCTTTATACCTAGTCAATGCCACCTATTTTAATTTCTGGCTTTTCTAGTCCATTAGGCCTTTACCATTATATTTACATTTTTTTATTTCAATTTCCTTTAAAATTTTTTTTTAAATGCTACCTTTTTGAAATGGGTCAGTAGATGGTGTAGTGAGAGAAATTTAACAAAAATCCATTCAGTTAAAATGAGAGAATTTGACTTCCCTCTTCAGACCCCTGGCCTAAGGGACACTGAGGCAGTGCCCCCACTCCAGCTCCAGCCCCATGACCCCAAGCCATACACCCCTATCTCTGTCAGCCAAGTAGACTCTTTTTTCCCCCTTCTCCTCTTGTTTCATTTGTAAATTTCTCACTTCTCCTTACCACAAACTCCCTCAGCTCTACAACCACCCCAAGTCCATCTTTAGACCCCTGGCCTAAGGGGTACTGAGGAAGGGCCCCTGCCCCAGCTCTGGACCCAGGACCCCCAAGACAGAGACCCCTATCTCTGTCAACCAGGTAGGCTTTATTTTGTTCCTTTTCCTCATCTCTCATTTGTAAATTTCTCACTTCTTACCACACAGGAAATGCCCTCAGCTCTACAGCCACCCCAATTCCATCTTCAGACCCTGGGCGAAATCGCGCACCACAAGCTATGCTGCACGCAACTGTTTCTTTATTCTCCTTCTTACTTTCTTCCCTCTTACTTGGTCCTCTGTTCCTTTATCTCCGCACTCCTAGACAGTCGAGAGAGGTCTAGAATTATAGTTCTGAAATATTCTAATATTTTAAGACTCACTGGGATCCCGCCTTTTACTGAACCACCTGAGAAAAAGGAGATACTTTTCTCCATAAACCTGAATAGAATACTCCTCCTTGGATAAGACTGCTAACCAACAGAAGAGAGACTTTGGGAGTCTTCAGTCCATAGCAAAAGGGAAACACACTTGCTCCTATTCAAGGAAACATTCTTTTAAAAGGTATTCCAAAGGGAACACATCTCCCAATGGCTAGAAGTAGAAGAAGAGCCTCAGGTCTGAATAAAGCAGGAAATATGTCTTCATCAAAAGAACACAGTGACTCCCTTCCATTTCTTAAAAAAACAGAGGACGTTACCAAAGTGTCTGAGAAAGAATTTAGAACATTCATGGTGAATAAATTCTATGAATTGGAACAGAAGAAAGACAATGAACTACAGGAGATTAGAAAGTCCTTCCAGGATTTGAAAGAAGAAATGGACACACTAAGAAAGAATCAGATGGAATTATTAGAGGTGAAGTCTGTAATACAGGAAACCAAAAACTCTCTTGAAAGTATTAAAAGTTGATTAGACCATGCTGAAGATCGAATCTCTGATGTAGAAGATAAAACCTCTGACCTAGAGAAAACCACCAAAAAGATAGAAAAAATTTTTTAAAAAATGAAGATAACATCCGAGAAATACTAGATTCCATTAGACATCCTAACATACGAAAAAATGGTATCCCAGAAGATGAAGAAACTAATATGGGTAGGGAACAAAGACCACAGGTAAAGACAAGATACTAAAACATCCAGGCTCAAGAAACACAAAGGACCCCAAATAGAATCAACACAAGAATTTCTTCCCCAAGGCACATCTTAGCCAAACTGGCAAAGACCACAGATAAAGACATGATACTAAAACTGTCAAGAGAGAAACAACAAGTGACTTACAAAGGTCATTCTATCAGATTAACATCAGACTTCTCAATGGAAACAATGCAAGCAAGAAAAGAATGGGAAGATGTATTGAAAGTGTTAAGAGAGAAACTATTTCAACGAAGATTATTATATCCTGCAAGATTACCTTTCATATGGGAAAAAAAATTAAAATCTTCTCAGATAAACAAAACATGAAACAAATTGCCAACATCAGACCAGCTCTTCAAGAAACCCTAGAGATGGGAACCAGCAGTCAGCGTAATGGCTATGTCACTGGACTCCCACGTAGTCAACCGCGGTTCACGTCCTGGACCCAGTGGCTTAAAACTCATGCCAGGCACGTGTGCATGCGTGCGAGAATGGAGGAGAAGGGATTGCGGCATGACCATCCCCCCTGGGGGGTGATTTCTCGCTTTCTGTCTCTATGTCTCTCTCTGTCTGTCTGGCGAGCGCATGTGCCCTATAGCGAAAA
>NW_006198396.1:222839-231609 GCF_000334495.1 Tupaia belangeri chinensis | reverse complement strand
CCTCATTGTAAGGGAAATGCAGATCAAAACAACAATGAGATACCACCTAACCTCAGTCAGAATGACTAAGATTAAAAAAACAAAAAATGATAAGTGTTTGTGGGAGTGTGGTGAAAGGGTAACTCTCTTACACTGCTGGTGGGAATGTGAAATAGTCCAGCCACTGTGGAGAACAATTTGAACATTCCTCAAAAATCTACAAATAGAACTACCATATAATCAAGCAATCCCACTCCTTGGTATCTACCCGAGGACAGAAGAATACTTGATCGGAAAAGTGCTTGCACATCGATGTTTACTGTGGTACTATTCACAATTGCTAAGTCATAAAAACAACCCAAATGCCCATGAACAGATGAATGGATATAAAAACTGTGGCACATATACTCAATGGAATAGTGTTCAGCCATGAAAACCAACAAAATCCTGGCTTTTGACAGGAAGTGGATGAACATGGAAGATTTACTGCTAAGTGAAGCAAGACACGCTATCAACTACGAAGGAGAGACATTGTATGTCCCCACTTAATATATACCAAGTGTCCACACTCTATGACCGAAACTATTTGACTAAAGGATATAGAAACACAGTATATAGATATAAATACCAGATAATAGTGTGTGTGAAAGAGGAAGGTCTGAGGAAGGACACTTAGAAGAAAAATAGAGAGGCAAAGCATTAATTGCACAAAGAAATGTGGTATTATCTGTTGAAGATATTTTGTAGTTTTGGGACCAGCAGTTAGCGTAATGGCTATGTCGCTGGACTCCCACATAGTCGACCACGGTTCGAGTCCCAGACCCAGTGGCATAAACTCACGCCGGGCACGTGTGCGTGCGTGCCCAAAATCCCGAGAGGAGAATGGAGAAGGATTGCAGCGTGGCCATCCCCCTGGGGGGTGATTACTTGCTTTCTGTCTCTGTCTCTCTGTGTCTGTCTGGCGAGCGCACGTGCCCTATAGCAAAAACCTCTCAAAAAAAAAAAAGATATTTTGTAGTTTTATCACTAGGGAGAAATGTTCACCTGTTTAAATATCCATTTTGTAAGCCAAATAGTAATGTGATTGAATGTATAAAAGAAAATGAAATAAAAAAAAAGATAAGAAAAATGGGAATATTAAATGTTATTTCGTTATATTATAGGTTATTGTCAGCATGATAAAGTTAGAAAACGAAAGATATTATTTGGAAAAAAACTTACATTTAATTTTAATATTTTAAAAATTTTATATTTAAACTCTATATATCAACACAAATTATTTGCTGAATAAGTAAATAAATTAACCTGATCAAGACTTTAATGTATAGTACTGAGCCAGATTTTCACTGTCCTTCAGCCTCCTCCCTATTTATTCAGCATACTCAGTAGTCTACCATTATAATCACTTTCATAACTTCTTAGCTTTCTCTCTGTGATAGTAAACTAATCAGGCAAATCCTTGATCTTGAATAAATTCAGCCATTTGCCTGCTCTAAATTTGCACCTGAGCAGCTGAATATTGCTAGAGGAAATCACAAAATCTTGCTGACAGGTTGCACTTAAATTCATGTTCACAGATCTCAAACAGGTACTAAATGCTGCCTTTTTAAAATCTCTACTTTTCCTTATTAGGCTTGCTTTCCAGAAATAGTTTTTATCTATTTTCTCTCCTCAGTCCTCTCACACCATTTTATTCTGACCTCTATGCTGATTATCTTGCCCCACACTTCAATAAGAAGGATGTTATCAGAGATGGATATTTCTCTTTTTCACCACCAATTCAGCTGATCTCCATCTTTGCACATTTTCTCCTCTTCCCTTCTGTTTTAGTAGATGAAGTGTTCTTCCTATCAAAGGCCAAACCTTCCACTTACATCCGGTATTTAACCACTCCCACTCCTTTCAAAGATTTTATCTTTTTCATCATCCTCTCTCTTCTGTATTATGGATTGTTCCTTTATAGGTTATCCTCAGACATTTACAACATATTCTAGTAACTTACATTTTAAACTATTTTTACCCCACCACACCACTGAAACTGCTTTGATCAAGATCAATGCTTTCCAAGTTAAAAAAAATAATCATCAGATACTTTCTGTTCCTCATTTCATTTCTTAGAAGTAAACTCACCCAAAACTGAAGTCTTGATTTCCATATCCCCTTCAGTCCCCAACCCTGCTCCTCCTAAAATTTTCCCCATGTCAGAAGATAGAAAATTACATACCTAGCTGTCAAAGACAGAACTCCTGTCCTCTTAGGTCTATATTCAAGATATATGTCAAATATCTTCACACCTTTTCCTTTCCACTACTACTTATTAGTTCAATGCCACCATCATCTTTACCTGGGAAAAAAAAAAGAGCCTCTATCTGGTCTAATAGTTTCTATTCATGATTCTCCCTTCTCTACACATCGCTAGAATAATAATTTTTAACATCCAAACTATTCCAATTACTTTTGTGCTTAAAACCTTCTGATGGCTTTCCATTTTATTTATATTAACATCCAAAATCCTAGTCCCTGCCAATCTCCCCTTCACTCACAGTAGGCTCTAGCACACTGGCATCCTTCTGCACCTTGAACAGGCCAAATTCTTTTCTGTCTTAGGAATTTGTACTTAGATCAGAATTCAAACTCTGCTAACTATAGCTAGGAAGACATATATCCTTCTGCCTTTATAATCTCATCTTGTATAACTTTCCCCTTTACTCATTATTTCCCAGTCACACTCCTCTTGTTTTGATTCTTTAGCATCCCAAGATCTTCCTTGCTTTAAGACTTTCACACATGCCTTCCTACTACCCAGCATAGGATCCTTCCCTCAATTCCTTTCTCATCCCGTGTCTTAGTATTAAAGCTATCTCCTTAGTGAGACCTTCTCTGTTAATTATAATTAAAGTAGTTTCTCCCCTGTTATTCTCAAGCAGCCCTCCTCATAGCCCTTTGTAAACATATATTTACTTATGTAGTGGCTACTTTTGTTATTAGACTATAGGTTACATTAGGGTCAGGGACACTATCTATTGTGTTCAATGCTATAATATACCCAGCATTTAATATACAATAGGTGGAAAAAATAGGAACTTAATAAATATCTTTGAAAGGAATGAATGAGTCAATATTCATCATTTCCCTTTTACCTCCTCAGTGTCCTTTGAGATAGGAAAGATGTTATTCCATATCATTGGTACAGAGGTTCAATATTTTGCTCAAAAATGCACAGTAAGTATTAGAACTAAATTCTTATTCCAACTCCAAATTTAAAAGATCTCACTAGGGACCACCGAGTGGCATAACAGTAGTGCAACTGGACTCACATATGGAAGTCTTGTGTCTGTGTCCCAGGGCGTCCCTGTGTACACTGGGAGCACGTGTATGTGCCTGTGATGTGGGTTGGCTGAGGCTGGGGACGGGTCATGGCCTGAATATCCTGTTTAGGAGCTTATCTCCTTCCTTCTCCCTCTCTCTCTTAGAAAAAATAAACCTTCTTTATTTAGTCCCCAGATATCCAACTGTACTATTTATACAAATAAATAGCTTAACTATACTACTACTTACTCTGACAATTGGACTAAATAGATCAGGCAATCATTTACAGTGCCTTACATTTATATTCACTCTACATTCACTGAAACTATTTCAGTAACTATCTAATATGCATTACCTAACATTCTATTTCTTAAGAAGAATCTAAAAGTATAACTAGTACTTTATGTTGCCATATATGTTTTGATCCATTTTATACAGAAATGTAATAGCTATTATTTTTCATGGGCCTATAAATGTGCTAGACACTGCTCTACACATACTGGACATAGTAAAGAAATAGTTTTTTGTTTATTTTTTTTCTCACTGGGTCTTATGTTCTTTGACTCTCACAAATTATTCACTAGGTTTTAACTTTTCCCCAATAACATTTTTATTAAGTTGAAAATAGAATGAGAAATTACATTTATTAAAGGTATCTTCAATAAATCTGTACATGACTAGCTTACACTCATCTCTTCTAATAATAGGGGGACTTCAAAAAGTTTGTGGAAAAATGGAATTAAAGTACAAATTTATTTTGGTGCAAAAATGGTGTGAAATTCCCACAAAGTTTTTTCATAATGCTCATTTTCCATGAATTTGAAAACCCTAGGGACCAGCAGTTGGTGTAATGGCTATGTCACTGGACCATGGTCCAAGTCCCAGACCCAGTGGCTTAAACTCATGCCAGGCACGTGTGTGTGTGTGTCCAAGGTCCCGAGAGGAGAATGGAGGAGAAGGGATTGTGGCATGGCCATCCCCCCTGGGGGTGATTTCTCGCTTTTCTGTCTCTCTGTCTCTGTTTGTCTTTCTGGAGAGCGCACACACCCTATAGCAAAATAAAATAAAATAAAATTCTTAGTATTTTTCTCAAAATCTTTTCACTTCTTACTGTCATCTTTCAATTTCAGTTAAAAAAAAAAGATCCTTTGGAATCAGGGCTAGATTCCATCCCTGGCTATTTCACTTACTAGCTTTGTAATCACAAGCAAGTTAAACTCTCTGATCTTCAGTTTCTTCTTCTGTGAAGTCTTCAAACCTCAATTGTTTTCTTTTTTAAAAATTTTCATTTCTTTTATATATTCAATAACAATATATCACTTAGCTTGTAAAGTAAATTCTCCCAACATGAATACACTTCACACCAGTCCAATTGAGGATACTATACAAATTCCTGACCTACTCACCAACCTTTCAGTAGTTTCCTAATACCCTTAAAATGTAGACCAAAGTTCTCCCCAAGGCTTCCAAATATCCTGTATAGTCTCATGTCTGCCTACTTTTGTGACATCTTCTACCATACTGTTTCCTCTTACCTTTTCGAATCCAGTTACTATTGATCAGAGACCGTTTCAGCCTCTCAAATTAGGGTTATTAGAATTAACAAATAAAAATATATACAGTTAAATTTGGATTTCAAATAAACAACAAAGTTTTTTAGTTATAAGTATGTACTAAATAGTATGAAATATGCTTAGATTTAAAAAAATTCACTATGTGTACCTGGTATTCAAATTTAATTGTGCACCTTGTATGTTATCTGTAACCCTACTTAAATGTGCCATCTCCCTCCTGCATCAGGGCCGTCATACATGTTATTCTCACTTCCTGAGATGCTCTTTTTTCACCCTGTTGCTAGCAGAGTTGTTGCAAGGAATAAATGAGGCAAGATTTATGAAATGTATATAACAACACTTAGTATAAAGAAAATATTCAACAAATGGTATTTATCTTTTACATTATACAAATTTTGGTAACATCAATGTTTTGTCATTCTCAACTCTTAGGTTCTTTATAAAAACTGGTAAACAGCAATATACATATATAACATATAGTCTCAGCTTACTTAGTATTTTTACATATGTGATTTCAATTTGGTCTTTGCAATAATAGTGTAATATAAGCATTCATAGTATTACTTGATTCACTTTGCAAATCAAGAAATGACCACTAGTTCTTTTTTCTCATTAAACTTTGTTTTAATGGCTTTTATGATGCCTTTTTATCATAAGTTAGCCTTCTGAGCTTTGAGACAAACAGTTCTGAGACTGTTCTTCCACCACTGATTAAGACTGGGGTGGCAGGAATTAGGGATATTCATTTAGCCTTCTGAGCTTTCTGGGCAGACTTGGTGACCTTGACAGCTCCAGCAGCCTTCTTGTCCATGGCTTTGATGACACCAATGGCAACTGTCTGTCTCATATCATGAACAGCAAAACGACCCAGTGGAGGATAGTCAGAGAAGCTCTCAACACACATGGGCTTGCCGGGAACCATATCAACAATGGCAGCATCACCAGATTTTAAAAATTTAGGGCCATCTTCCAACTTTTTACCAGAACGGCGATCAATCTTTTCCTTCAGCTCAGCAAACTTGCAAGCAATGTGAGCTGTGTGACAATCCAGTACAGGGGCATAGCCAGCACTGATTTGGCCTGGATGGTTCAGGATAATCACCTGAGCAGTGAAGCCAGCTGCTTCCATTGGTGGGTCATTTTTGCTGTCACCAGCAACATGGCCACATCGAACACCTTTGACAGGCACATTCCTGACATTGAAACCCACGTTGTCCCCAGGAAGAGCTTCACTCAGAGCTTCATGGTGCATTTCAACCAACTTGACTTCAGTTGTCACATTGACTGGTGCAAAGGTGACCACCATACCAGATTTGAGCATGCCAGTCTTCACTCGGCTGACAAGGACAGTGCCAATACCACAAATTTTATACACATCCTGCAGGGGCAGACACAAGGGCTTGTCAGTTGGACAAATTGGTGACAGGATGCAATCCAGAGCTTCGAGCAGTGTAGTTCCACTGGCATTGCCATCTTTACGGGTGACTTTCCATCCCCTGAACCACGGCATATTAGCACTTGGCTCCAACATGTTATCACCATTCCAACAAGAAATAGGCACAAAAGCTACTATGTCAGGATTGTAGCCAATTGTGTAATATTTTCTTAATGTAGGTGCCGACTTCTTTAACAATTTCCTTGCATCTCTTCTGACTGTAGGTTGTCTCAGTAGAATCCATTTTGTTAACACCAACAATTAGTTGTTTCACACCCAGTGTGTAAGCCAGAAGGGCATGCTCACGAGTCTGCCTGTTCTTGGACATACCAGCCTCAAATTCACCAACACCAGCAGCAACAATCAGTACAGCACAGTTGGCCTGAGATGTGCCTGTAATCATGTTTTTGATGAAGTCTCTGTGTCCTGGGGCATCGATGATACTCACATAATACCTGCTGATCTCAAATTTCCACAGGGAGATATCAATGGTGATACCATGCTCACGTTCAGCTTTCAGTTTATCCAAGACCCAGGTGTATTTGAAGGAGCCCTTTCCCATCTCAGCAGCCTCCTTCTCAAATTTTTCAATGGTTCTTTTGTTGATCCCACCACATTTGTATGTCAGATGGTCAGTGGTGGTGGACTTGCCGAATCTATGTGTCCAATGACAACGATGTTGATGTGAGTCTTCTCCTTTCGCAATTTGGCTTTGATTTAGCGGTGGTTTTCACGACACATGTGTTCTGGCAGCAAACCCGTTGTGAAAAAGCGACCACTGAAGTTTTAAGTCACACTAGTTGGTAAATAGTGAAAGCAGTGATAAGCCTAGGCTTTTCCTTCTCAAAAGCTAAAATTTTGTGGCTATATAGCATTGCCTCCCTACCTGTATTCAGTCTGTGACACACCTATACTACTAATATTAACAGTAGTAATAATAACAGTAATCAATAATAACAAACACAATGGCTAATGTTTATTGAGCACTTTCTGTGAGGTAAGAACTTTTCTAAGTGCTTTGCACATAGTTTTAGAAGTTTGTTATTCCCACTTCTCACATAAACTGTTAGCCTCAGTTTCCTTAAGTAGTTGTTCAAGGTCATAAAGTTAGAACAAGGATTTAGTTAGCACTATAGTCTTAACCCTTGTCCTCTCACAGTCAAGATAGAATGCATCTGGGAGTGCTAACATAATACGTGCTGCACCATGATATGTGCATACCGCCAAGCAACAGCCTATCCTTTTTTCTATGAAGATGACACCAATATGGAGGCTACCCCTCCATATCAATATATGAAAAAGGTCATGACGTTTTTTTATAAACTGGTTACATTTTCTGCCTTTATTACCTTGTAAACAATGCTATGAGTTTATAAAAATGATTAGCCTGGCTTGGAAGCAGAGTAAAACAAACTGGTCTAACACTTAGCACCAAAATTACATGATTTTTGTTGGAAATCTTTAAAGCCATCTTCCTCAAAGTGCTTGTCCACTATACTAAGATGTTTTCTGCTATTGTCATATATGTATGCATGCTAAGATGTTTTCTGCTATTGTCATATATGTATACATGTATAATACACACATTATACATACATACATACATAGCCTCACATCTTTCCCAACCACACACTTCACACATCTTGACAAATGCAAAAAATTATGTCTAGCATAATTGCTATTGCATTTTCTAATTGCTACTGGAAATTATAAAATGCCTAAGTTTGAACTGATTCAACCATGAAAGTTGAGATCTAGGAATTTCAGAGATAAGAGTAATGAAGATGTTCTGCTGAGAATTTACCCTGGTAGAGCCCCTGGAGAAAAATACAATGTGAAAGAGTTTGCAGACCCCATCCTCCTGTGTGCCTCTGATTGCTCAGATTGATTTCTAGAAATTAGGAAGAAACAAATAACTCATAAGATGACTAGAAATCAACACAGAGGCACAAGAAATATGAGAAACCAAGAAAATACCTCTCCCCCAAGGAAAAAGAATAACTCCTCTAACTCTTCTTCATCCACAAGCAGTTCGGTGAAAATCATGGAAATGTCTGATAAGGAATTTAGAGCATTCATAATGTCGAAACTAACAGAGATGGAAGAAAAGAGAGATGGAGAACACCAGACAAATAAATCCAATGAGTTCCCGGAAGTGAGGAAGTTCTTGCAAGAGCTGAAAGAGGAAATAAACACACACACACATACACACACACACACACACACACACACACAAAACCAAAACACAACAACAAGAAAGAAAGAAACAAAAACAACAACAAAAAAAATCAAATGTAACTGTTGGAGATGAAGGCTATAATACAGGAAGTCAAAACCTCCTTTGAACATATCAAAAGCAAACTACATCATACAGAAAATCGAATCTCAGATGTAAAAGACTGAATCACTAGACAAATAAAATCCACCATGAAGACTGAGAAAATAGCCAAAAAAATGGGAATAATATACAAGA
>NW_006198396.1:213636-221796 GCF_000334495.1 Tupaia belangeri chinensis | reverse complement strand
TATATATATATATACAAGAAACAAGAACTGGAAAGTTATTTGTTCATAATAACATGTATGATTAAGCCACTTCACAGTGTATTCTGGCTGGAAAATTGCATTTTGTATGCTGTGGTGATGTTCAGTAAAAATATGTAAAATACATGAATTAATTTTAAAAAAAAAGAAAAATTTGCCTAAGTTTATAATTTAGAATTTTTTTTTTTTTGGAGAGGTTTTCGCTATAGGGTGCGTGTGCTCGCCAGACAGACAGAGACATAGAGACAGAAAGCGAGAAATCACCCCCCAGGGGGGATGGTCACACCACAATCCTTTCTTCTCCATTCTCCTCTCGGGATCTTGGGCACGCACGCACACGTGCCCAGCATGAGTTTTAAGCCACCGGGTCCGGGACGCAAACTGTGGTCAACTACGTGGAAGTCCAGCGACATAGCCATTACGCTAATGGCTGGTTCCCATAATTTAGAAAATTTTACATTTCTCAGGAGTACTGTTTGTTAACAGCTTTGGAACCTCCAATTTGCCAGGTAAAACAACAGAATGAGACATGGTGATATTGTAAAGGCTTAACAGTTATATATGAGAAAAATAACAAAAAAAAAATTACATGAGTCCTAATTTTTATTAGCTGGTTTTTGACAAGGAAATTAAATAAAAACTGTCACTTCAGATCACAGCCCTCAGAGACAAGATGAATCTGGTTTAAGTCCCAGTTCTATTTGTCATCAGTTATTTAATCTCTGAGAGCCTGTTTCCTTGTCTGTAAAATGGGGATAATATCTACTTTACAGGAAAATTGTGAAGACTGGATTAGAATATGTAAATCTCTAAGTCCAATAGTTGGCACTTGGCATATGAGAGACACTCAACAATCCAAATCCTTCTAATTTCCTCCCAGGCCTAGGGTTAATGCATCATGATGACATAGATTTTGTTCCTTTCAGCTCTAAAGAGGTTCTTGCCAAAAGCCTGCTCTCCTTCCCCCACTTCACCCTAAACTCATTTTCTCCTTTGGCATCGCAGCAATAGTATTCATCCAGCCTTTGTTTCCAGAGTGCCAGAAACATGGGAGCCAATCTCAGTAATTTATGAAGAAGAAAGATAGTTGTCTTGAGTTCTTGTGTACGCTCCAATTGAGTGTCATTCAACTTAAGGTAACTCCACACTCACACCAAATAGCCCCTTGAAACTAAAGAGAGACCTATTTTAAACAGTATCAGTTTAACATTCACCATTTAATTTATTCATAAGAGTTATAAAAATGATGTGAATGTTCTAAATAACTATAATTTCTTATACACTTATTAAGTGCCAGGCAGTGTGCTGGATGCTTGTGTTCTGATAGCCTTTCGAGAGTGGCTATTATTCATTCATTTAATAGCAAATATTATTGTTCATAGCCAAAAATTGGTTGATAGTTCTTTTAAGATGTTTTTCTTTATGCATAATAGAGCACATGTGTGTGCACCCAAGAGTGAGAGAGAGAGGAGCATCCTGCACAGGGTCTTGTCATGCCACAATCCCCTTTCTCCATCCTCTAGCCCATCAGCTCTTAGGCACTCACATGTGTACCCAGAATTTCAGGCTGACTGAGTTGGAAATTTAAACTGTGGCAGTCAGGCTGGAATGGGCTTTTCTTTTCTTTTCTTTCTTTTTTTTTTTTTGAGAGTTTTTTGCTATAGGGCGCATGTGCTCACCACACAGACAGAGAAAGATAGAGAGATAGAAAGCAAGAAATCACCCTCCAGAGGGGATGGCCATACCGTAATCCCTTCTCCTCCATTCTCTTCTTGGGATCTTGGGAACACACGAACACGCACCTGGTGTGAGTTTTAAGCCACTGGGTCTGGGACTCGAACTGTGGTTGACTACATGGGAGTCCAGTGACATAGCCATTAAGCTAACTGTTGATTCCTGGAATGGGCTTTTTTTGAGCAGTGCATTACTGCTGTACTACAGAACTAGCTCTGATTGAGTATTCTTAATACTAGGAATATAATTATAAACAAAAGAAAAAAAATTCTGCCCTCACAGAGCTCACTTTTTACCATGGGGAGATATCACAAGAGAGGCTGAGTAACCCAAAGATTATTTCCCAGTAAGTAAAAAAGCCTAAAATCAAAATTAATTCTGTGAACAGAACAGAAACCCCAGAAACAAACCTTCAGATATATGGTCAACTTATTTTCAAAAAAGTAGTTAAGACCATTCAACGAGGAAAAAGCAGTCTTTTAAACAGATGGTATTGGGAACACTGGATACCCACAGGATGAAGTTGGACCCTTACCTTACACCATATACAAAAATTAAATCAAAAAGTGCAAAGACATAAACATAAGACCTTAAGCTAAAAAACTATTAGAAAATAAAAAATAAAGAGAAGTTTCATGGCATTAGATGTTGCATTGACTTCTTGATATCCACAAAAAAACACAGGAAAAAATAGATATGCTAAATTAAAATGAAAAATGTTTGTACATCAAAGGAGTAAAAAGGCAACTCATGAAATGGAAGAAAATATGTGTAAATAATACATATGATAAGAGGTTAACAACTCAACAACAAAATATCTGATTTTAAAAATGAACAAAATACTTGAATGGACATTTCTCAAAACAAACAAAAAATGACCAATTATCCCATGAGAAGATGCTCAATATCATTAATCTTTAGGGAAATGCAAATCAAAACAACAAGCAGGTAATACTTTACACTCAGTAAGATGGCTATAATCAAAAAGACAGAAAAATAACAAGTATTGGCAAGGATATGGAGAAATTGGAACCCTCATATACTGATGGCAAAAATGCAAAAATGGTTCAGCAACTATGGAAAACAGTTTGGTGGTTCCTCAATAGGTTAAACGTATGGCCCAGAAATTCCACTCCTAAGTACATACTCCAAAGAACTGAAAACAAAGATGTTCAAACAAAAATTTGTACACCTATGCTTCTATCAGCATTATTCATAACAGTCAAAAGGTAGAAGTTGCCTACCTACTAACAGATGAACTGATAAACAAAATGTGGTATACACATACAATGAAATACTATTCAACCTTTAAAAGGAATAAAATTGTGATACATGTTATAACATGGGTGAACCTTGAAGACATTATGTTAAGTTAAATAAATCTGAGGCCAAAGGAAAAATACTGTATGATTCCACTTATGTGAGGTACTTTGTGTAGTCAAAATCATGGAGACAGAAAGTAGATTTATGGTTGGTAGTGTACAGAGGGAGGAGAAAATGGGGAGTTGTTTAATGGGTAGATAGGAGGATGAAATTATTCTAGAAATGGGGTGCATGACATTGTGAATGCACTTAATGCAATGGTACTGTACAGGTAAAAATATTTAAAATGGTAAATTTTATATTATGTATATTTTGTCACAAAGCAAACAAACAAAACAAACAGAATTGTGATTCTTCAGCCTATGGTCTTACCTACTCTTAGTAGAGATCCTAGGAGTTGTTGTTTAAATTAACCCAGAAAAAGCTTTGTTCAGCACATTCATGTTCATGTAGAATTTTCATGAAGCCATAAAAAGCATACATAGCACTTGGCATCTCACAATGCTATTTGAGAACATCATTTATACAGTTATTGAGTCCCAGATGCATTACTGAAGACCAATTTTAAAGGGGCAGGCTAAGTAAAAACCCTTACTACAAATGAGAAAATGGTAAACATGACTGTGAGTGATGACTGGGAAATTATTTTTAAAACTCATCCCTGAAACTGGGGTTAAAATATGTTGCATGAGTTTTCCTAATTTAGAAAACATTCAGATCATAAGTACTAAGTATTCATGAACTTCTCTTGTTTGTACATTGCAGATCCATCATTTGGCAATACTAGCTGTCTCTGGTATGATGTGACTTTTTTTTTCATGTTTCCTTTTTCATTTAATTCACTGGCAGAGTGTCAACAATGGGGAGAGGAGAACTACAGTATTTAAGAAAGAGAATGTAAAGCAGAGTTTTCCATATTTTTTTTGGTTTATATTAATTTTGTAAAGTGAGACAGAGCCTAAAGTATTCAAAGACTGGAATTTTTATTTATTTAATTAATTTTTAATGAGAGAGAACACAATAGAATGGGGGAATATGAGCATGAGCAGAAAGAGGTTTTTTTTTCTTTCATTTTTTTTTTACAAAGTTGTACCATATTGTGATTTTTCCTGCCCCAGCCTTCCAGTAGGTAGGACCACAGGCTACACTACCATGCCTGACCTATTAAGGATAGGCCAGTACCAAATTCATGACTCTCAGGAAGCTTCAGCTATCACAGAGCAGTGCCCTTCCCCTTGCAGCACCATGACTGGGCTGAGCGTAGAAATGTGTTCTCAAGCTAAATACTGTATGATTTGCTGTAATTCTTATTTAATGGGCAAATGTAATCTAATATTGAAAATGTGGTAGAATCCAGGTGCCATGACAAGGCTCTTCAGGTGTTTACACTATTGGTAGCCTTTTCTCATTGGTTCCACCACCAATGAATAATTACAAATTTCCACCTAAGACTGATCAAGCATTTCCCACTTTGCTTCTTCACCATCTCTTCAGTACAGTATAACAACAATTAAAAACACTACTATAAATAGCTAAATTTATTGAGCACTTATTATATGCCAAACACTATAAGTTTCATATGCATTGCCTCTTTCATTCTTATAACAAGTTTATAGAGTAGATATTTTATTTATCAATATTTTATAGATAAGAAAATGGAGAAAACTAGTAGGGGAACCTTACTTAGTAAATGGAAGAGCTGGGATGCAATTCTGACTTCAGGCTATGAAGTCCATGGGACTAACTGCCATATTGACTACCTTTCCATGACCCTCCACTTAAAATGCAAAAATCTCTTTACAATGGTATGTTCCACATAGGTCTTCAGATCTTATATGCACAGATCAGTTACAAAACTCAATTTCATTAATTAAACAGCCTGAGGCAGTGTGGTTCTTCTATCTGATGTGTTTTTTCCCAAAGCAACAGGTTCATTCCTTTAGCCATGATCCTAGAATCAACAGGAGAATCTGACTTTGCCTTCTAATTCCTTTTTTTGTTTGACATAACATCAGATAAAATGCTCAGCTCTGTACGAAATGCAACTGCCCCTCTGTTAGTTAAAGGCAATGAGGAAACAGAGTTATCTATACATATTTGTACTTTTGTCATGTCATTTCCTAATGTATCCTTCTCTATATTGAGGTACACCTGTGGACTACCTGGCATACATACATTTTGCACTTTTATGTACACTCTTTATACCTTTTATTCCCATCTATATTGGGTATTATTCTCAGTGACATTATTGGGAGCTCCTTAGCTATACTTAATGCTGTAGAATTTATCTACTTGAAAGCAGAGGGCTTGGACAAGACAATCTCTTGAATTTTTTTCCCAGCTCTACTATTGTATTCTATTCTCCTTTTCTTCAGAAGTTTGAACACCACAAATACACACAGAGACCAATAAGTAGCAGCACCAACAGTGTGCATGACATTGTTATAAGTACTGAGGATGTAAAATCACATGAGATGGGGTTTAGTAGAAAAGGACTTCAGTTTAGTAAAGAAGGTGTCCATATAGAACAATGTACTAAGGTAAAGTTTAGTGACAGAAATGAGCATCGAATTCTATAACATCAAAGACCATCTATTTCAGACTTAGCAAAGAGTAGTCAAGGAAAGTCTTTTGGAGTAAGTGACACTTAAAGTGAGATTTAGGGATAAAAGTAAAAGTTAAACTAAACTGGGGTGGTAATGACATTATGACAGTAGGTATAAAAACGAAAGGAGAGACTAAGATTAAGACGTAGAATCTATAGGACTTGGTGTTAGAATGTGGATAAAAACGGAATGAGACCCAAAAGTAGATAAATGAAACTACATTAGGCTAAAAAGTTTCTGTACAGCAAAATAAATAATTAGAGTGAGGAGACATCCCTCAGAGTGAGAAGACAACTCTCAGAGTGGGAGAATATATTTGCAAACTATGCCTTACATAAAGGACTCATAACCAGAATATACAGGGAACTCAAGCAGCTTACCCATAAAAAGGAAAAAAAAAAAAAAAGAAAGAAAGAAAAAGGAAAAAAAATCAATCCAATAAAAAGATAGGCAAATGAGCTGAATAGACAACTCTCCATGGAAGACATACAAATGACCAAAAAGCACTTGAAAAATGCTCAACATCTATTATAAGAAAAATGCAAACCAAAACCACAATGAGATACCACTTAACCCTAGCTAGAATGGCTATGATAAAAAAAATAAAGAATGACAAGTGCTGGCAAGGCAAAAGGTAACTCTTTTACACTGTTGGTGGGAATATAAATTAATACAACCACTGTGAAGAACAGTATGGATGTTCCTCAGAAATTGTCAAACAGAACTACCATATGATCCAGTAATTTCACTCTTGGCTATCTACCTAAATAACAGAAAAACCTTTAGTAGGAAAAACACTTGCCCATCCATGTTTATTGCAGCACTATTCACAATAGCTAGGATACTGAATCAACCCAAATGTCTAAGGACAGATGATTGGACTGAAAAAATGTGACACATGTACTCTATGGAATACACTTAGCCATAAAAAAATGAGACCCTGACATTTGATACCAAATGATGTATATGGAAAATCTAATGCTAAGTGAAATAAGTCAGACTATTAAAGGCAGGCATTGTATATCCCTGCTTAATACTGGGTTGTTGGAAAAAGTCATGATACATTTTTGCATAGAAAAATATGTCCTGATTGTTTCAGTGACCCAATATATACCCAATGTCTGTACTTTAAAGCAGAAACTGAAAGATTGGAAGGTATAATAGTGGGGAGGGTAACTGTAATTACTAAAGACAGTATAAAAGGGGGTGAGTAATAGTGGGTGGATATTAGGGGATGAGAGGGAGGAGTTAAAGAGAAAACAAACACACAAAAGATTTAATAGGCACAAAAGTAAAAAGTTATCTTTTGATGATAATGTATATGATAATGTCTTTGACTTGACTAGTATGCACTGTATTCATGCTGAGAAAAATCATGTACATAGTAAACATATATAGTGATTGAATGCAAATTAAAAGATATATAATTTTTAAAATATATATTTTAAAAAATATACAAATTACATTTGCAAAATAAATAATAACAAAAAAAAAAGAATGGAGTAAGAAGGGGAGAGCTAGAACGACTCCCATACTTCTAACTAGGAAAGTAAATGGGTGGTAGTGCTACTCACTGAGATGAACAGGGGAAGAACAGCAGTTTGGAATGGAAAGGAGATAAATGAAGTTTTGGATAAATATATTTATTTATTTAAGGAATTATTTTACTTAACTTTATTTATTCATCTATTTCAATTTGACCAGAGAGGGACAGAGCGAGTCTGTAAGATAAGTGAGAAAGCCAAGACACCAGGTTCAGGACTCAAACTGTGGTTGGCCATGTGGGTGTCCAGTGCCCTATACTACCATGCCACCTGCTGGCCCAAATTTATTCTAAGCTGCCAATGAGATACCCAAAAAATTTCCAATAGAAATTATACTGGGGTTCAGTAGGTATGAATCACAGGAAAAAGGGCTAAAGATTATAAATCTTGATTTCAAAGTCATGTCCATATGGATGACAAGTAAAGGTATAAGTTTAAAAGAGGTCATGCCAGGGACCAGCAGGTGGCATAATGGTTATGATCATGAACTCCCACATAGTCAACAGATGTTTGAGGCCCAGACCTGGCAGCTTGAAACTCGTGCTGGGTACATTTGCATGCATGTCAAAGATCCTGAGAGGAGAATGGAGGAGAAGGTGGGGTGATTTCTCACTTTCTGTCTCTCTGGTGAGCACATATGCCCTATAGCAAAAATCTCTCAAAACAAACAGGTAAAAAAAAGAGGTAATGCCAGGAGCTAGAAGGTGGTATGGTAGTTAAGGCAGTGGATTCTCACACGGCTGACCATGGTTTGAGTCCCAGACCTGGTGGCTTGAAAATCACGTTGGATGCATGTGCATGCATGCCCAAAATCTAAGGAGGAGAACAGAGGAGAAGGGGTTGTAGCATGACCACCTATCCTGGGGGTGATTTCTCACTTTCTCTCTCACTGTCTCTCTCTGTTTCTCTCCAGCAAGTGCATGAGCGCTATGGCA
>NW_006198396.1:184507-213612 GCF_000334495.1 Tupaia belangeri chinensis | reverse complement strand
AAAAAAAAACCCACAAAACCACAAGTGCCAAGAGCCAAAAAACAAAAATAAAGAGGTCATGCCAGATGAATTTATAGAATAGCAAGAGAAAAGAGCCAAGGGTGTAGACATAAGAAATACCAACATTCAAGAGATAAACAGTGGCCAGCTGTGTGGCCTGGTAGTTGAGGCTGCCAGATCCCACATGGCTGACCATATGATTCAAGTCATGGACACAGTGGCTTGAGAAACTCATGTACATGTGTGCCCAAAAATCCCAAAATGGGGACAAAATGAAGAAGGGACTATGACACAAACATTTCCCATGGAGGTTGCTTTCTCTTCTTCCTGTCTATCTTACTGTCTCTTTCCGGTGAGTGTACCCACCCTGTAGGAAAAAAATGAGAGAAGAGAGAGAAAGAGAGAGAGAGAAACAGAAAAGAACCTTTTAAAAGAACCTGAGAAAAACTAGTTAAAGAAGTAGGAAAATATCAAGAAAGCATACTGCTACAGAAACCAAAAGAGGAGAAAATTTAAAGAATAAAGGACTGATGGACCAGCTCTGTGGTGTAGAAGTAATACATGACCCAAGAGAAGCTGGATTCCAGAGGGAGAGCATGATTTGAATCTCCAGCCTGATCAGCCTGAGACATGATGGGCAAGTGCACAAGTGCCCAAGATCCGAAAGACTGAAGGAAGATCATGGTGTGACTAGATCCTATAGAGGGTACTTATCTCTCTCTCTCTCTTACTCTCTCATATGCATATACATGAGCATGATCATGAGTAAAGGACTGAGATACAGAATGGGAGAAAATATTTACAAATAATATTTCTAATAAAAGATTAATATACAGAATACATTAAGAACTATTATAATTCCACAATAAAAAGACACATAATGCAACTTAGAAATGGGCAAAGGATTTGAATAGGCATTTCTCTAAACAAGGTATACAAATAGCCAATAAACACATAAAAAGATACTCAATATCATTAATCTTTAGGGAAATGCAAATTGAAACAATGATACACCATTTTACACTTACTACTATGGCTATAATAAAAATGAAAGATAATAACAAGTGTTGACAAGGATTTAGAGAAACTGGAACTCTTTTTTTTTTTTAAGTGTTTTTTCTATAGGGTATATGCACTCACCAGAGAGAATGGAGGGGGGGGCAGAGGGGAATGAGAATGTCCCCCCAAAGGTGATGGAAACACTTCAATCCCTTTGGTCAAAAAAAAAAAAAAAAAAAAACCCACAAAACCACAAGTGCCAAGAGCCAAAAAACAAAAATAAAGAGGTCATGCCAGATGAATTTATAGAATAGCAAGAGAAAAGAGCCAAGGGTGTAGACATAAGAAATACCAACATTCAAGAGATAAACAGTGGCCAGCTGTGTGGCCTGGTAGTTGAGGCTGCCAGATCCCACATGGCTGACCATATGATTCAAGTCATGGACACAGTGGCTTGAGAAACTCATGTACATGTGTGCCCAAAAATCCCAAAATGGGGACAAAATGAAGAAGGGACTATGACACAAACATTTCCCATGGAGGTTGCTTTCTCTTCTTCCTGTCTATCTTACTGTCTCTTTCCGGTGAGTGTACCCACCCTGTAGGAAAAAAATGAGAGAAGAGAGAGAAAGAGAGAGAGAGAAACAGAAAAGAACCTTTTAAAAGAACCTGAGAAAAACTAGTTAAAGAAGTAGGAAAATATCAAGAAAGCATACTGCTACAGAAACCAAAAGAGGAGAAAATTTAAAGAATAAAGGACTGATGGACCAGCTCTGTGGTGTAGAAGTAATACATGACCCAAGAGAAGCTGGATTCCAGAGGGAGAGCATGATTTGAATCTCCAGCCTGATCAGCCTGAGACATGATGGGCAAGTGCACAAGTGCCCAAGATCCGAAAGACTGAAGGAAGATCATGGTGTGACTAGATCCTATAGAGGGTACTTATCTCTCTCTCTCTCTTACTCTCTCATATGCATATACATGAGCATGATCATGAGTAAAGGACTGAGATACAGAATGGGAGAAAATATTTACAAATAATATTTCTAATAAAAGATTAATATACAGAATACATTAAGAACTTTTATAATTCCACAATAAAAAGACACATAATGCAACTTAGAAATGGGCAAAGGATTTGAATAGGCATTTCTCTAAACAAGGTATACAAATAGCCAATAAACACATAAAAAGATACTCAATATCATTAATCTTTAGGGAAATGCAAATTGAAACAATGATACACCATTTTACACTTACTACTATGGCTATAATAAAAATGAAAGATAATAACAAGTGTTGACAAGGATTTAGAGAAACTGGAACTCTTTTTTTTTTTTAAGTGTTTTTTCTATAGGGTATATGCACTCACCAGAGAGAATGGAGGGGGGGGCAGAGGGGAATGAGAATGTCCCCCCAAAGGTGATGGAAACACTTCAATCCCTTCTCCTCCAATCTCCTCTCAGGATGTTGGGCATGTGTATCTGCATGCCACCAGGTTCAGGACTTGAACATTCAATTGTCCATGTGGGATTCGGCTGCCTTAATCTCTGTACTACCTGCTGATCCCAACCAGAATTCTTATATACTGCTGGTGATTATATAAAATGGGTGAGCAACTATGGAAAATAGTCTGGTGGTTCTTCAATAAGTTATCATGGGATTTCCAAATAACCCAGTAATTCCACTCCAAGGCATCTACTCCAAGTAATTAAAAACAGGTATGCAAACAAAAATTTATACACTCATGTTCATAGTAGCATTATTCACAATAGTCCAAAGGTGGAAACAATCCAAATGTCCTTCAATGGGTCAATAGACAAACAAAATGTGGTATATATGTATATAAAATATTATTCAGCCATAAAAAGCAAAAAAGTACCAATAGATGCTGCAACATGGATGAACTTTGAAAATATTACACCAAATGAAAGAAGTCATACACAAAAAGTCTACGTACGGAATTTCTAAAATAAGTAAATCCGCATAGACAAAAAGTGGGTAAGTGGCAGAGAGAAGCTGGAGGGGAAGGTATTCAGGGTTCCTTTTGGGTTAATAAAAATGTTCTTGAATAGACTTTGGCAATAGTTGCACAGTTGTGAACATACTAAACTCCAATGAATCATACACTTTGAAAGGATGAATTTTATGGTATGAGTTTTATATCTGATTTAGAGAATTTCAAAACAAAATATAATTTAAACTTCACATTAAATAAATATTTAATAAGGAACATTAATCATTAAATCAACTTTATCACCAGAAAGTTCATAATGTCAAGTGACTTTCTCTACAAAAAATAAAAAAATGAATATGTTATAGGATGCATACACTCACTGGAGAGACACAGAGAGGGGAGGGGGTGGGAAAGCACCACCCGGGGGAAGGCGATGTTGGAATCTCTTCGCCTCCATTCTCCTCTCATGATTTTGGGCACGCATGCACATACACCCAGTGTGATTTCCTGCACAGTCAGGATTCAAACTGCACTGTCAGCCAGGCAGAATACAACACTTTAACCACCATACTACCACAGGCTGGCCCCATATTATAATTTAAATCGGGCAATATTGGATATGACAGAAGTAAAATATAATTAGAAGAAAAGAGTTCTATTAAATTCTGCAATATGGAAGTTACTGATGGCTTTAAGAAGTACAGATTCAGTGGGAAAGAGGACACAAGACACAGAAAATTAACCATAGGGGGGTCAACAAGTGGCATGGTGGTTAAGGGCACTGGATTTCCACATGGCCGACTGTGGTTTGAGTCCTAGACCTGGAGGCTTGTTTTCTCGCTTTATCTCTCTCTCTCCCTCTCTGGTCAAATTAAAATAAATAAATACATTTAAATAAGATATTTTTTAAAGATAATTTGTTTTAAAAAAGAAAATTAACCATAGGAAGATGGGAAATCAAAATCAATGAGAGGAGCCTACTGGGAGCAAGGCAGTTAAAGGTGGCTAGATCCCGCATAGCTGACAGCACAGTTTGAGTCCCAGACCCAGTGGCTTGAAAAAAAAAAAAAAAAACACGGGACACATGTGCATACATGCCCAAAATCCCAAGAGAAGAACTGAAGAGAAGGGATTGCAGAATGGCCATTCCTCCAGGGAATGGTTTCTCACTTTCACTCTTTCTCTCTCTGTGCACATACACGCCCAATAGCAAATTTAAAAACAAACAAAAATCAATGAGTAATTAAGATATAAAGACAGCAAATTTATTCTACTCTTTTCAGAAGTTTGATTGTTAAAAGAAATTTGAAATATGGAAGTTTTAGGAAGATATTGAGTCAAAGTTCCCTCCTCCCCTGACCACACACACACAGGATGAGATGTAAGATAAAATATGAGTATGATTATATGCTAAGAACAAAAATATTTGAGACATCAAAGATGTAGGAGAGGAAGACAATGACTAAGAAAAAGGACCATGTGAAAAAGTAGGAGGGGAGCGAGCAGTTAGGGTAATGGCTATGTCACTGGACTCCCACGTAGTCGACCGCGGTTTGCATCCTGGACCAGGTGGCTTAAAACTCACACATGACGCGTGTGCGTGCGTGCATGCCCAAGATCCCGAGAGGAGAATGGAGGAGAAGGGATTGCAGCGTGACCATCCCCCCTGGGGGAGTGATTTCTCGCTTTCTGTCTCTATGTCTCTCTCTGTCTGTCTGGCAAGTGCACGCGCCCTATAGCAAAAAAAAAAAAAAAAAGTAGGAGGAGAGAAGATCAAAAGCCCAGGTAAAAGGGCTGGTCTTGAACCAAAGGAACACACTTCTTCCAGGGAGATAGGAAGAGCACAAGAACGGATGCAAATTGAGTTCAGTAGGTAGGTGTTAGAATGAGGAGAAGGACTTATTGGCAATGCACATATAGTCTTGATTTTTATCAGTGAAGTAGGAGTCAAGTTTAACAGCTGAAAGTAAAATAAATGTATCTTAGATTAGGAGGTTTGAAGACCAAAGTGAAATTATGGATTGCTGCTGAGATCAAAAGAATAAGCTAACTAGGTACACAGGTAAAGATTGCTAGATCGTAACTAATCACAGAGCAGAGGCTGAAAATGGAATTTTCAGTGGCTCTAATCTGTAATTCTTCCAGTCTAAGAATCTTTATTGCAGAATTGGTAATGCCAAATAGTAGGAGTGATCCTGGGCTGTAGTTTTGTTAAGGTAGGAAGACCTGGAGACAAGGAATCAAGAGAGTTGAGGGTAATTGCAAAAGGGTGATTAGAGCAATAGACTGAATGATCTAGAATGGCCAGACAAAAAGTAAAGTCAGACCCAGAAGAGAATATAAGCTGGTTGACTTTACATCATAAGGTTACTGCTCTATAGTTGTTAATGTTACTCAAAATTTTAAATTAAATATTAAAGTTGAGAAATATTTGTAAATAGTTGTAAGTATTAAGTTGAGAAAATAATAATGTAACATTTTAAAAAATGAAATTTATATTTTGGAAAAACAAAGACATGATTTCTGTCTTTCAGACACCCAGGTATCCCATGCCACCAAGACTGTATCCAATAATGAAAAGGGACTACTCCAAAAGTAAACCGAAGTGCTATTAGGAGAAGGAGGTGGGTATCCAATAAAGATAAATTAACCACAATTTCATGTTATATAATAGCATATTATCATAAGAATGGTTATAAGATAAATGCAGGGACTTCAAAAGGCTCATGGAGAATATGTATTATGAAAAAATTACTCATAGATTTCAAAATAAACTGATACTTCAATTCTACTTTCTGAAAATTTTTTGAAGTTCCCTCATGTAGCTATAAACCAAAGTAAATAAGGTCCATGGGCTCTAAACCTTTACCCAAATATACCCTTTAGTCTACCATTTCTACATCTTTGTTTATGCTGCTACCTGTGCCTAGAATGTTCATTCCTAATTTTAGACTGTCAGGAATGTCTGTCTCCAATGTCAGGAATTTATTCTACATTTTTCTCTCTTACAATGCCAAGAGCAGTGTCTGGCATATCATAAATGCAGATTTGGTTTCAATGAAGATGCCAAGAGCAGTGTCTGGCATATCATAAATTCAGATTAGGTTTCCATGAAATAGAAAAATATCACTAAGGTTAAGTGATCGGGAAAAGTTTCATAAGAAAGTATGCCATTTAAATTTGTCCTTAAAAAATGAGTAATCTCTTGCCAAAAACAAAAACAGAAAATGAAAAAAACTAAAAACAAAACATCAGGCAGGGAATAATACTAGTAACAGTGGAGACAAGAATGTGCAGTAAGAAAAAAATACACACACACACACGTTGGAAATATTACATAATCTTGACAGACCAACACTGACATGGGTCTAGAATCTGGCATTTGAATTATATTTATTAGACCAGTGATTATCAGCAGGGGAGCAAAAGGAAAAGGGAAGAAAATCTGGGAGAAAAAAAAAAACATGGCTTATTTATAGCTGCAGTAATAAAATTGGTAGTGCTGGAAGAGACCTTGGAGACAGCAGGCAGCATTGTAGTAGAGGTGATAGACTCCCACATAGCTGACTGTGATTCCATTCCTGGAACCCTCGTCTGCCTCTCTCTCTCGCTCTCTCTCTCTCTCTCTCTCTCTCTCTCTCTCTTTCTCTCTCTCTCTCTCTCTGGTGAGTGTACATGCCCTATAGTAAATTTTAAAAATATGATAATAAATAAAGCTAGCTAAATCAAAAAAAAGAAGAGAACTTATAGGTTGTCAACTTCAATCTCCATTTTATAGATGAGAAAACTGAGGACCAGAAAGGTAAAGAGACCTACCTAAGGTGACACAATCAGTCTAGTTCTCCTATTACACATGGAAAGAAACTGTCAGATGGCCAGGCTGAAAGAAAGCATTTGTAGGGACCAGCAGTTAGTGTAATGGCTATGTCGCTGAACTCCCACGTGGTCGACCATGGTTCGTGTCCCAGACCCGGTGGCTTGGAACTTGCGCCAGGCACGTGTGCGTGCCTGTGTACGTGTCCAAGATCCCAAGAGGAGAAGGGATTGCGGCGTGGTCATCCCCCCTGGGGGGTGACTTCTCGCTTTCTGTCTCTCTGTCTCTCTCTGTCTGTCTGGCGAGCGCATGCGCCCTATAGCAAAAACCTCTAAAAAAAAAAAAAAAGAATGATTAGGTACATGCAGGGGTTGAGAACAAAATGGGTTAACTGAAAAGAGAAGGGGTAGGTTTCAAAACAGTAGTACTACTTGATCGTATGTCTTTAACTATTATGTCTTTAACTATAATTCACATTTCTCCTAGAAATGTTTGCCCCATAGTCAGATGAGAGTAATTATTTGTTGAATTTAATAATTTAATGGCAGAAAATTTCTAGCTATATACATGTATTGTCTGTGGTTGGTAAATATATTATTATAAGTTCATCATCCTCAGATCACAAACCATATGCTTCATGAGTCCTTCCAGAGATGGGGAAGCACTGAAATGTTCTTACTAGGATGATGTCAAAGGGTGAAATTAAATTATTTACAAAGTTGTGATATAGAACACTACATTTCCCAGAAGAAAGAATTTTAGTGCTTAATACTTAAATGCAAACACAAAAACAAATCAGTCTCTCCATTCTCTCCTTCATCCTCCCCTACACTGTCGTACAGACACAGACACATGTGAACACACAAACACACACATAACCACAACCTTGTGTTTTCCCTGGGTCTTTATTATTTGGAATTTTGTTATATATGACATAGAGAGACCCTACCTTAAGGGCTTATCCATATTTACATATTTTAAAGGAGATGGTGTTAAAAATACAAACAAAACAGTTAGGGAACTCTGATACATGGTGGAGGTGAGCGTTGGGCTTTCAACTTGGAAAGAGACTTAGTAGTAGAGCCTTTCACACCTGATTTAGAATCTGAAGGTCAAGAAACTGAGGTATCGGGAACCAGCAGTTAGCGTAATGGCTATGTCGCTGGACTCCCACGTAGTCCACCGCGGTTCGAGTCCCAGACCCAGTGGCTTAAACTCACGCCAGGCACATGTGCGTGCGTGCCCAAGATCCAGAGAGGAGAATGGAGGAGAAGGGATTGTGGCAAGACCATCCCCCCCGGGGGGGTGGTTTCTCACTTTCTGTCTCTATGTCTCTGTCTGTCTGGCAAGTGCACACGCCCTACAGCGGGGGGAAAAAAAAGAAAGAAAAACAAACAAACAAACAAAAACAAACAAAAAAAACCTCTCCAAGAAACTGAAGTATCATCTGTTTTAAGGGAAAAAATAAATTCCAAAGGCTTTGTAAAGGCAAGGACTTGTTGTGTTGGGGAAATCAAGGAGTATATAGCAGGTCAATGTGAAATATGCATACCTGCCATGCAGTAGGCTTTCAAAGATTTAAAGAAGAGAAAGGAACAGAAGAAGTAGGCTCTAGGGTACTTTCTGTGAGAGTTCTTGGTCTTAAGCTGGACTCTAAAAGGAAAGAAGCCTTAGTAACAGATCCCATTAATAATCACCAGATCGCTAAGGTAGCATGATATTCCCCACAATCAATGTGTACAACTGTATTTTAAAGTCCAATATTATAAGGAATGTTTTACTATCTTAAGATTTTGTTTCATGTTTAACTAAAAAAGTACAGATTAGTATTGTAGGTGTAGCAGCTACAAAGAAGTATAAGACTCAGTCTCTGCCTCCAAAAGCCTTCTCATCTAGTTGATGAAACAAAATAACCTACAATACAATATAGTGCTGAATGAGGAGTTTAAAGACGGGCTGAGATGGATGAATGTGCAAGGAAGAATTAACCAAACAGGTAAGGTTTAGGTTGGGTTGTAAAGAACCCAGAGGGTTCCAAGAGGTAGGTTAGAGGGAAGGACATCATACATTGAGGAATAGATTAACAAAGGTCAAAATGCAATGGCCAGTCACTGGACCAATCTAGACGAAACAAGATTTAGACAGAGAATAACAAGAAGAGTGGCAGAGCAATTCAAGCAAATTGCAGAGGGGCTTGCAATGTCAGTTTAAGAAGTCTGAAATTCATTGTATGAGCAGTATAGAGAGATTTCTGAGGAGGGTGTGATATGACAAAATGACACTTGAAAAATATCCTAACTGGGGTGTGTAGATAGAGTAGAGAACAAAGCAATTCTTGCTGCTTAACCACTGCAAGAGTGAGGTAATAGAATCTGAAGAAGAGTCATGGATTTTCTTGCTTGGGAAGAACCCTGAAGATGATCTAAGCCAAACACAGTCAGAACAGTAGCAGTAGGACTAAAAAGAAAGGAAGTGATACAAGAGACATCATGAACAGTATAACTAAACGTAACAAAGTTTGAATTAATTTAGTAATTGACTGTTAATATGAATAGCAAGAGAAAGGGAGAAAAAATACCTTCAAGGTTTTTTGCCTGAGTGATTGAGAGAATGAAACTAGGGTTTAATTTTTGTTAAATTTGGTGTATGTGGTAGGAGAGAGGGGAAAATGGAGATGAGTTCAGTTTAGCTCATTAAATGTGAAATGTCATCTGGAAATCCAAGTAGAAACAAATAGCACCAAAAGAATTTGTCCAGGGTTATTAAAAACAAGGTAGGTCTGGACTTCTTGGTTGACTTTGTTCCTAAACTAGTTTTGAGAAATAGAAACCCCACTAGCATTGTCTTATACTTAAAAAGCATTCAAGGAAGTAGTTCTGACTTGAGGGAACTCCTAAAAATTCGTCCCCCCTCTTTTTTCCCTCTGTCTGTCTAGCTGTGACAGGTATAAGATCCTTCCTTACAAAAGAAACCCTTGGTTTCTATAACTTAAGCATTTAGACTACATAGCAAAAGTGCTTTGTGAGCACACAAATGTTCTAGGCACAGAGCCTAATGTTCAAGCTTTCATTGCTCTTGTAGGCCACTGGTGTGGCAGGATGAAATACGAATGACAATCCAAGGGCCAGCAGGTGGTATAGTAGTTGATATCCTAGACTCCCACATGGCCAACTGCAGTTCTAGTCATGGACCCAGTGGCTAGAAAATCATGCTAGGCACATATGTCTGTACCTAAAATCCCAGAAGGAGAATGGAGGAGAAGGGATTGCAGCATGACCATCTCCCCTGGGCAGAGGGTGATTTCTCACTTTCCCTCTCACTGTCTCTGTCAAGCACATGTGCCCTCTGGAAAAGAAAACATACACACACACACACACACACACACCACAAAATAAAATTTAGAAATCAATTTTATTGTGGCTATTTGGTTTCCGCCCCTGCTATATGCCATTACTCCATTAAAAATTACTATTCATCTCTGACATATAGGTCCATTGACGGGTGGATGTGCATGAAAAAAAATTATTCCACAGCTTATTATTTCAAAGTGGTTTCAGAAGCTGTCAGCAGGGAAGTCCCCAGGAAGCCACAAGAGACAGGGAACCACTCTCCTTCCTTGACTATTCCAACCATACAGCACTATCTGGCTAAAGAAGTACCAACTGAAATTTAATCCCTCTCTCCCCAAAAGACAGAATTTATGAACTGATTTTAAAAACAGTATTTCACAGAGATGTTCATTCACTAAGCATTCACTACCAGTCAAGCTCATGATCTAGCAGTCTTCGAAGGTAGTCCCAGTAGGATAGCAAGAGAACAAATAGAGAGGAAAGACATTAGTGGGACACAGAAATGGTTTATTACCTGAGCATAAAAACATCTATAGTATTCTCAACTGGGCTGGTCTGAGAAGTATTTCATGTTGGGTAAAGTCTTTTTACAAGCAAAATGATAGTGACTAAATGTATAAAAATGATAATCATAATAATCTGGAAAAAAAGTATGAAAACCTATTTGATGATGATGATGTGGATAGTAATGTCTTTGTCTTGATTGATATGCATGGTATTCCTTCTGGAAAAAGAAATATAGTACACTGTAAAGTTATATGTGATTCAATGTAATATAAACAAGATTGTGATAATAATAAATAATAAAATAAAAAAATTTAAATGTAGTCCCAGTAACACGGATAATAAAGACCTAATAATCTATAACAGAATAGCTGATGTTAACAGGGAAATTGAATCTGTTCTTTATAGTTATTCTTTTAATTTTTTTCCCCTTTAGAGCAGAAGTTCCCAAATGGGGATGAACATTAGCACTATCTTAGAAGGCTTTTTTTTCCCAATCTATTTATGCACATGGTCCCACTCTAAAGACTCTGATGATGTATGCTAGGGATGTTTGTGCTATAAAAAAGTTGTCCAAACAAGACTGATATGCACCCCTAGACAAGAATCACTGTCATAGATAATATATTTTAGCCCTATAATTCTGAAAAAAAAATGAAGTAGGATCTGGAAATAATTAGCTATTTCTATCAGAGAGAGTAAGAATAGGAGTAAGAAAGAAGTGAGAGGCAGGAAAGAAAGAAGAAAAGGGAGGAAGGAAACACCAAGTCTAAGTCAAGATTCTTTTTTTAAAAAAGTTTTAATGTTTACTTGCTTATTTCTTCCATGAGTGAGAGAGACAAAGCGACGGCACTCCTGACAGGGTCCCAGGCACACCCCAAAAGCACCCTCAACTGCCATCCCTCAATCATGCACACATGTGTGCCCAGTGTACTCAGAGAGGTACAAATCCAGAAACTGCCGATGTGAACCCATAAACTTTACATGTGGTTTCACTGCTTGGCCACCATCTGACCCCTGGCCAAGATTCTCTTTTATTTTTGGGAGGGAGGGAGGGAGAAGGAGAGGGAGAGAAAGTGAGGAAGCAACTCACCAGGTCCAGGACTCAAACCACAGTTGGCCATGTGGGAGTCCAGAGCCCTTAATCACCATGCCACCTGTCAGCCCCCAAAAATTCTTGATTACTTCCCACTCTAGGGCAACAGGGTCCCGCATGCACTCTAGATTCTTATCATACTAAGCAATTCGCAATTCCGTAAGTCACAGATACTCTGGACTGCATATTAGAATAATACATTGAGCTTTTTCAAATTATACATGGCTAGATACTCACACCTGAAATACCTAGGTTAGGGCCTGGACAATCTGTTAGAGAGTGAAAGCTCTCGAGGAACTGGAATAGTCTTGATGATTTCTTTTCCTTTAAAGCTAAGTATCACTCAGAAACAAACATCTCTTGTACATTTATTCACAATTTTTTATGTCCCAAACACTTTTTAAAAGCCATTAGCTTTATTTAGAAGTGAGTCATGTATCACAGATTACATCCATTTTAGGGATGCAATTCAATGATTTCTAGTATCCTTTCTAGTTTCATTGTCACCAACTTGGCTGTAGTAAATCACTTTTAAAAATGTTCATTGCCCCTAGTAAGTGCTCTCATGCCCATATTCAGCTAATCTCCATCTACACTACCCACCCCAGAATCTACTAATTTAATTTTTGTCTCTATATAGTTATCTTACTCTGGACATTTTATATAATTTATCACTTAGCATATTTTTGAGGGTCAGGCATGTTGTAGCATGTAGTCATACTTTGTTCCTTTTTATGGGTGAAAAATATTCCATCACGCAAAATACTATACCACATTCTGTTTACCTGTTCATTAGACATTTGGATTGTTTCTACTTTTTAGCTATTAAGAATAATGCTGCTGGGACCAGCAGTTAGCATAATGGCTATGTTGCTGGACTCCAATGTAGTCAAACGTGGTTCGAGTCCTGGACTCGGTGGCTTAAACTCTCGCTGAGTGCATGTGCGTAGGTGCCCAAGATCCCAAGATGAGAATGGAGGAGAAGGAATTGTGGCATGGCCATCCCTCCTGGGGGGTGATTTCTTGTCTTCCTCTTGTCTCTCTGTCTCTCTCTGTCTCCCTGGTGAACGCAGGTGTCCTATAGCAAAAAAAAAAAAAAAATGCTGCTATTAACATTCATGTAAATTTTGTATGAACTCATGTTTTCTGTTCTTTTAGGCACATGCCTAGGAGTGGAATTGCTGGGTCATACAGTAACTCTATGTTAACTTTTTGAGGAACAGATGAACTGTTTTTTAAAAATAGCTACATTGGGGGAACCAGCAGTTAGCGTAATGGCTATGTCGCTGGACTCCCACGTAGTCGACCGCGGTTCGTGTCCCAGACCAGGTGGCTTAAAACTCACGCTGGGCACGTGTGTGTGCGTGCCCAAGATCCAGAGAGGAGAATGGAGGAGAAGGGATTGCAGCGTGACCATCCCCCCTGGGGGGTGATTTCTCGCTTTCTGTCTCTATGTCTTTCTCTGTCTGTCTGGCGAGTGCATGCGCCCTATAGCGAAAAACCTCTCCAAAAAAAAAAAAAATAGCTACATCAGGGAAATTGGAGGTGGCTAGCAGCTTTCTGTCCTGGCTGGTGCAAGGTCTGGGGGCGGGAGAGCACTGACTGGGGGTGATTTCAAAGCCATAAAGTTGAAGCCAGAGGCCAAAAACAGGCATGGAAGGACCATTTCTCAGCATAATAAAAGCTATTTATGAAAAATCTACAGCTAACATTATACTGAAAAGAGTGTTCAACAAAATACAATATTCCTTCTTGATTAAGACTCTCAGTATAATTGGCATAGAAGGAATATTTCTCAGAATAATAAAAGCCATCCATGAAAAAACTATAGCTAACATTATACTGAATGGGGAAAAGCTGAAAGGCAATCCAATAGGAAAAGAATTGAAATTACCTCTGTTTACAGATGACATGATTGTACACATAGGAGACCCAATAGTATACATGAAAAAACTTCTTGAATAAATGCATACAGTAAAGTGCAGGATACAAAATTAACTTACAAAAATCTATAGCATTTCTATTTTTTCTTGCCTTTTCCCCCCATTTTATTTATTCACTAATGAACTTAATTAATCTAAATACTTCCAATAGCAAGCACAGTTGATGTATACATATCCATCATAAACCTCAGTGAGTAGAATGGACATACTATAAAGTAACACCTAGCTGGGACTATATAGCTTATTGCAGTCATCAAATATGTGTTTTTTTTTTTTTAATTTCAAGAAAAATAATTTTCATGTTTTTTTCTCCTGAAACTTTCTTTTTAATTAATTAATTTACATTAATCCCCTAATCATCATCACAGCATACAAAAAGTAATTTCCCATCCAGAATATACTGCATAGTGGCTTAAACATGTATGTTATCAATAATCAGTAGCAAGTTCAGCTGGTAATTTCAAGAAAAGCAGTTTTGAATTAGTAAGGAAATTTGCTTAAAACTTAAAGACTGGAACAGCTTAGTATTCTGTTCAAATAGTAGGTACATGAACCTATTGACAGTTCAAGACAGGACAAAAACTCTTAAAACCAGACAACAAAGCCTAGAAGAAAAGCAGCAATATTTTAGTTAAAAGTCACAGAATGCTATTTCACCAGCTCAGTCTCATGTATTAATCTATTTTCTGTTATGGTTCCATCTTCCTGATTGAATTCTGGGATATAATATTCAACTCCAGACTTGTCTCTACGAGAATAAACCCAAAAACATACAGCCAATTCATCTTTCACAAAGGGTATCAGTCAATCAACTGGGAAAAGGGAAACCTCTTTAGCAAATGGTGCTAGAAAAACTGGGTATCTACCTGCAGAAAGATGAATCTGAACCCCTATCTGTCACTATTAACAAAAATCAACTGAAAGTGGATCAAAGATCTAAACCTAAGACTGTAAACTATAAAACTACTGGTAGAAAACACTAAGGAAACTATGGGAGACATAGGGGTAGACAAAGACTTCTTAAGCAAGACCCCCAAAGCACAGGCAATAATCCCCCAAATAGACAAGTGGTATTACATCAGATTAAGGAGTTTCTGCAGAGCAAAGGACACCATAATTAGTGTAAATTGACAAACCTCAGAATGGGAGAGAATTTTTGTTAACTGTGCCTCAGATAAGGGACTGATAACCAGAATACATAGGGAACTCAAACAGCTTACCTGGAAGAAAATGATTAATCCAATTAAGAGTTGGGGAAATGAGCTGAATAAATAATTCTCTAAGGAAGACATAAGAACAGCCAAAAAGCATATGAAAAAATACTCAACATCCCTCATTGTAAGGGAGATGTAGATCAAAACCCCAGTCAGAATGGTGAAGTTTAAAAAAGAACAAATAATAATAAGTGCTGGAGGGGATGTGGTGAAAGGTGAACACACCCACACTGTTGGTGGGAATATAAATTGGTCCAGCCACTGTGGAGAATGATATGGAGGTTCCTCAAAGACCTTCAAATAGAACTACCATATGATCCAGCAATTCCACTCCTTGGTATCTACCCAAAGGGTAGGAGTGCACTCAGTCAGAAAAGCACTTGCACATCTATATTCATTGCAGCCTTATTCATGATTGCTAAGACATGGAACTAACCCAAATGTCCACAAACAGATGAATGGATTGAAAAATTGTGGCACATATACTCCATGTAATACTATGCAGTCATAAAAAAACAAGGTCCTGGAATTTGATAGAAAATGGACGAATATGGAAGATTTGTTGCTGAGTGAAGCAAGTCAGGCTATGAGAGAAATTGTATGTCTCCACTTAACATATACCAACTATGTACACTCTATGGTAGAGACTGAAAGACTGGAGAACATAAAAATATTAAAAATTGTAATGGACACTAGAGACAAAGTGGAAAGAGAGTGTGAGAGGGGAAGAGCATAGAAAATTTTGGGGGGAAATGAAGAGGTAAGACACTTGTGGGACACAGATAAGGTCTATTATCTGTTGACAAGGATGTGTATGGTGATCTCTACTGGGCTGGACTAAGGTGTATATTATGCTGGGTAAAGTCTCTTCACAATCTAAATGATGTATAGCTATTCGATATATGAATAATAATAAAAATATATATGAAAAATAGCTACATCATTCTACATTCCTACCAGAAATGCATGAGGGTTCCCATTTATTCATATCTCCATTTCTTCTTGTCTTTTTCAGTACACCCATTCTAGCTATAAAATATCTTATTGTAGTTTTAATCTGTTTTCCCATAATGGATAATGATGTTTAGCATCTTTTCATGTATTTATTTAACCATCGGTATGTCTTCTGTGGTGAAATATCTATTTATCTCTTTGATCTATTTTTTGTTTGGCTCATTTGTCTTGATGTTGCATTTCAAAAGTCCTTTGTAAATTCTGTTGCAAGTTCTTTATAGGATATGTGTTTTGAAAATATTTTCTCCTAGTATGTCACATTTCTTTCCCTTTTTAAGAGAGGTTTTTGCTATAGGGCATGTGCGCTTTCCCAGAGAGACAGAAAGTGAGAAATCATCTGGGGGGGAGGGAGGGAGATGGCCACGCACAATCCCTTCTCCTCCATTCTCCTCTTGAGATGTTGGGCCCATGAGCATGCACACATGCACCCCCATGAGTTTTAAGCCACCAGGTCCAGGATGTGAGGCGTGATTCATTATGTGAGAGTCCAGCAATGTAACAATAATGCCATCTGCCAGTTCCACGTTGCTTTTCATTTTTAAAGTTTCATTTTATAAAACAAAAGTTTCTTCTAAAACAGTTTATTTCTTCTTTGGACTATATGTTTGGTGTTATATGCAAGACATCTTTGTCCAGTTCAAGGTCTTGAAGTTTTTTTTTATGCTTTCTACTAAAAGTATTAGTTCTGGAACTTACATTCAAAGCTATAGACCATTTTCAGTTAATTTTTGGGTATGGTATATAGTGAGGGTTTAACTTCACCTTTCATTCATGTGGGTATCTTATTTCCCTAGCATCATTTGTTTAACAAGGTATCTTTTCCCCTACTAAACTGTCTTGGAACTTTTGTCAAATAAAAATTTATTATAAACGTAAGGATTTCTGGACTCTCAATTCTGTTCTATTTATCTACATGCCTACCCTTATACCAATGTCACACTGTTTTGTTAACTGTAGCTTTAGATGCTGATATTTCTATTCCCTGAATATGTCATGTTCTCTCTTACTTCTAGGCCTTTACTCAGACTGTTCCTATTACAGAAAACATTTTAATTATTTCATATGTAAGCTTAGAAAATGACTTTTCAGAAAGGAAATGTTCCTTGATCTCAGAAGTCTGGGTCAGGTGCTACAGATCATCTCCAGATCATCTTACAATTAACCCTACCATTGTATTATCACATTGTATTGGATATGCCTGCTCACTTGACTGTAAGGTCAACAATGGCAGGAATCCTAAATAACTCATTCACTAGTTGTATCTCCACTACTTTATATGGTGTATGATATGTAGGAGATGATCAATAAATATTATAAAGAAATGATGAGCTGATTATACTTCTAGTAATAAAAACATAAGAAATTCAGACTAAATTTCTTGCTGAAAACCATGAAAAACTGAAACAAGATGTATATATCTAGATAGATAGATAGATAGATAGACAGATAGATAGATAGATAGATAGATATCTTGGAAAACACCAGAGATCTAAAAGGCAATGCATTATTTTTTTCCATGCAGGAAAAAAATATTTTTAAATCAATGGTTCTCAACTCTGACTATGTCTTAAGATCACTGGGTGAACCAATATTTTTCTTTTTTTAATGTAAACATTTTATCAAATTATAATATTATAATACAAATTATAATACATCACATAAAACAGTGCACATACACACACACACACAAAAAAACACAGATTAGAGTCCTGGACCTGACAGCTTGCTTTTCTCACTTTCCCTCTCTCTTTCTGTCTTGCTCTGTTCCTCTCTTGTCAAATATAAACAAATAAATAAATAAATAGTAAAATAATTTTTGAATAAAAAAAATCAAATGGAAATTCTTTTTTGGGGGGGAGGAGAAGTTTTTGTTACGGGCATGTGCACTAACAAGAACTGCGGTCAACTACATGTGAGTCCAGCGACATAGCCATTACGCCAACTGCTGGACCCGATCAAATGGAAATTCTAGAAAAAGAAAATGTGCCAAGTGATGAAAGAACTTGGGCTAGCCAAGTGATGTGGTGGTTAAGGCAGTTGGATCTCACATGGTCTACTGCACAGTTTAAGTCCCAGATCTAGTAGCTTAGAAAATACAGCAGGCACATTTGTGTCCATGCTCAAAATCCCAAGAGGAGAATAGAGGAGAAGGGATTGTGGCATGGCCATCCTGCTTGGGGAGTGATTTCTTACTTTCTCTCTCCCTGTCTCTCTCTAGTGAGTGTATGTACCTATAATAAAAACAATTTAAAAAAAGAACTTAATGGGTGAGCTTACCAAGAGGTTAAACAAAGCTAAAAAGAAAGGTAATAAATTGGAAGTCAGATCATAAGAAAACATCCAAAATAAAGTATAGAGATAGAAGTATGTAATAGGTATAAAGGAAACAGAGAAACTCTCCAAAAGAAATTTGTGATGATCTGAATGTTTGTGTCCCCCCAAAATTCATGTTGAAACCGAAAGACCAATGTGATGGTATTAAGAGGTAAGGCCTCTGGGAGGAGATTAAATTATGGGGGCAGAGCCTTCATGAATATGATTAGTGCCCTTATAAAATAGGCCCATGGTAGGGTACAGCAAGACAGTGCTTTTTAGGACCAGCCCTGTAGGCTAGTGGCTAAGGGAGTCAGATCCCACATAGCTGACTGTGGTTTAAACTCTGGCCAGGTGGCTTAAAAAACATGTAAGGCAGGGACCAGCAGTTAGTGTAATGGCTATGTCGCTGGACTCCCATGTAGTCGACAACGGTTCGAGTCCAGGACCTGGTGGCTTAAACTCACGTCGGGCTTGTGTGCATGCCTGCCCAAGATCCCAAGAGGAGAATGGAGGAGAAGGGATTGCAGTGTGGCCCCCCCCCCCTGGGGGGGGGGGGGGTGTGATTTCTTACTTTCTGTCTCTCTGTTTTCCTGTCAAGCGCACACGCCCTATAGCAAAAACCTCTCAAAAATAAATAAATAAATAAATAAAAACATGCTGGGCATACCGAATCCCTACAGGATGGAGAAATAAAGGAGAAGGGGTTGCAGCATGACCACATCCCATGGGGGGGGGGGCGGTGCTTTCTCCCTCTTTTTCTGTGTCTCTCACTTGTGAGCACATGCACCCTCTGGCAATAAAAGGAAGGAATGGAGGGAGGGAGGGAAGGAAAAATAAAGAAAATGTCGTTCTATGGACCAGGAAGTGGGTCCTTACCAGACATTGAATCTGCCAGTGCCTTGATCTTAGACTTGCCGGCATCCAGAACTGTGAGAATAAATTTCTTCTATTTATATGCCACCAAGTAAATTTTATTTTGTTGTAGCAGCCCAAATGGACTAAAACAAGGTTGCAACTGAATCTTAACAAAAGTAGAGAAAGAATAGAACTGGAACAATATTTAAAATGCTCATGGCTGAGAATTTTTCAAAACAGACAGAAAACTTTAAGACACAGATTCACATACTTAGAACCTCAATGAAGATAAATATAAAGAAAACCACACCTGGCTTAGCTGCAGTGATGCAAACAGTAGGGCATAACTGTGTGAGGCCAGAGCCACATAGGAGGCCAAGATTCAGATTCCAGACCAACCTTAACAGGTTGGGCATGGTATACAGCTCATGATGGAAAATAGTTTGGCAGTTCCTCAAAAAATTAAACATAGGCCCAACCATGGTAGTGCATGCTGGGTGTGGCTGCTTGGTAGGCTGAGGCCACATGAGAGGCCCAGGTTCAATTTCTGGCCCACCATAAAAGCCAGGCTGGGGTGTACGTCAGTAGTCCCAGCTACTCAGGAGGCTGAGTCATGAGGATCATAACACAGTGATACTTGATCTTAAAAAAAATAGAAAACTCACCACACATACATATATACACACACAAACACACAAATGAATGAATGAAATTCTGATGAATGCTACATGAATGAACCTTGAAAATGTGATGCTAAATGAAATAAGATGGACACAAAAGGACAAATATTGTATTATTCTACTCATATGAGATATCTAGAATAGATAAATTCATAGAGAAAGAAAGTAGAATAGAGGCTATCAGGGATGGGGGTAAGTAGAAATAGGTAATTATTGTTTAATAAATTTCTGTTTAGGAAGATAAAAATTTTTTGAAAGTAAGTAGTGGTGACAGGTACATAAGACTGAATTTAATGACACTGAACTGTAAATGCAAGAATGGTCAAAATGGTAAATGTTATGCTATGTATACTTTACGACAATTAAACAAAAGATGAGGATAGAAACTCTATGTGAATAAATTTTAAATTTTTCCTGAAGTACTAAAATGTAAAACTTACTGAAACTAACATAAATAAAAGTAGGAAAACTAAAAGCCCTATATCTTTTTAAAAATTTTTTAAAAGATTTATTTTATTTAACTTTATTTATTTTAATTTGACCAGAGATGAACAGAGTGAGAAAGAGAGATTGAGTGAAAAAGTAAGCCACCAGGTCCAGGACTTGAACTCCAGTAGGCCATGTGGGAGTCCAGCACCCTTAGCCACCATGCCACCTGATGATAGCCCCTCCTATATCTTTTTAAAAAGTAAATTTTTTTTTATTTTGGCAGAGGGCATGTGCACTAATCATAAGGAGATAGAGAGACAGAGAGGAGAGGGAGAAAGGACCCCACAGTGAGGTATAGTCACATTGCAATCTCTTCTACATCCTGTCAGCATTTGGGGCACATATGCACACATATCCAGCATGTTTTTCAAGCACTGGGGCCAATTTGAACCATGTGGTGAATCACATGAAATCTAGCTCCTCAGCCAGTAGGCCACTGGGCTGGTCCAAAAAGTAATTTATTTTTAAATGACAAATTTAAATTGTATGTATTTATCATGTGAACTTTTTTTAAATAGGAAAAGGTAGTTTATTAAGTAAAAGAGCATGGCATAATTTCCTTCTTTTTAAGGCTGAATAGTATTACATTATGTCTCTAAACCATATTTTCTTCATCCATTCATCTGCCGATCAACATTTAGGTTGATTCTATACTATATCTTGGCTAATACTGAATAATGCTGCAACGAACATGGAAGTGGAGATATCTCTTTTATATACTGATTTCATTTCCTCTGGATATATACCCAGTAGTGGGATTGCTGGATTACATAGTAGTTCTATTTTTACAATTATTTTGAGGAACCTCCATATTGTTTTCCATGATTTTACTAATTTACACTCCCACCAACAGTGTGCAAGGGTTCCCTTTTCTTCACATCCTGGTCAATATTTGTTATCTTTCATCTTTTTGATAATAGACATCCTAACAGATGTAAGATAATATCTCTTTGTGATTTTAATTTGTGTTTTTCTGATAATTAGTGACATAGAGCATTTCTTCATATACGCATTGGCTATTAGTATGTGTTCTTTTAAGAAATGTCTAATTTAGGTCTTTGATCTATTTTTTAAATCAGGTTAATTGTTCTCTTGTTACTGAGTTGTTGGTGCTTCTTATGTATTTTGATTAATCCCTTACCAGATATATGGTTTGCATATATTTTCTCCCATTCTGTAAGTAGTCTCTTTACTCTGTTATTTCCTTTCCTATGTAAGGAAGCTTTTTAGTTGATGTCAATCTGTTCATCTATTTTCTCTTTTGTTGCCTGCGCTTTTGGGGTCATACAGGAAAATCATTGCCCAGATCAATGTCATGGAGCATTTTCCCTGTATTTTCTCCTAGTAGTTTCAGTTTCAGTTATTACATTTAACTCTCCAGTTCATTTTGAATTGATTTTTTTGTATATGGTATGAGACAAGGTTTCAATTTAATTATTTTGCATGAGGATATCCAATTTTCCTTGTACCATTTGTTGAAGAAACTGTCCTTTCCCCATTGCGTGCTCTTATAATCCATCATAGAAAATCAATTGACTGTAAATGTATAGGTATATGTCTGGGCCCTCTTCTCTGTTGTATTGGTCTATGTGTCATTTTTAGGTCAGTATCATGCTATTTTGATTACTATAACTTTGTAGTATGTTTGAAAATCAGGAAGTATGATACTTCCAGCTTTCTTCTTTTTGCTCAAGACTGCCTTGGTTATTTGGGATATGTTGTGGTTCTATACAAATTTAAGGATTGCTTTTTCTATTTCTGTGAAAGTTGTTGATGGAATTTTGATAGAAACTGCATTGAATCAGTAGATCACTTTGGTAGTATAAATGTTTTAAAAATATTAATCTATAATATTAGAACTCAGGATAGTCATGAACTTTGGACAGCAAGAATGACATGGTGATAGGAATGGTGCTTAAGTAGGGGTTGTAGCATGCTAAATTAGCAATGCTCTATTTCTTGACTTAGGCACTGCTAACACAAATCTGTTCACTTTGTAATAATTCATCAAATTGTGCACTTTTCTATGTATATGAAATACTTCAACAGAAAATTTTTTTTAAAAAAAAGAAGAAAATAAATAAAGAGCTAAGTGCTTTATATTTTAGTAGCAGAGTCAGATAAAGATAGTCCTCTATAAGGACTACCCTGCAGACATGGCAATCAGTTTTTCCTGGTACTGTTCTTGAGAATTAAATAGCTTTAGAATTTCTCTAGTATAAAGAGTTTACTCTATAAGATAGTTACAAATAAATTACAGATTGTATTTCACAAGATATAAGAGAAATAGAGATAGGTAAAACCCAAAAGCAAATAAAACACATCATCAAATGATTTATGACAGAAAGCTTTCTGCAGAAAAGATGTGACTGAGAGATGGACCACATGGTTAGGGCTCTTCTCCATTTCAATTTCTAATTATTCTAGAAACCAGTGAAACCCTACCAATGGAACTATTTACCCGCTTAAGCATTGCTAACAATTCATAGGCTTAACACGAATTGAGAAAAACAAACCCATTGTGCACAGTGTCTCTGTTTTACATAAACATCTCCCAAGTCCTAAAATAATATTCAACTCAACAAGTATCTGAGTACCCTAACTGTAACTAGCATTATGTCAGGCTTTGTGAAAAAAGACAAAAAAGACAGATATCTGAGGAGCTCTAATATACAAGATTTATTAATAACAACAGCAATGACAACTAGGAAATGATTCTGAGACAGTATGTGGTGGTTGCAGAAGTAGAGTTAGTGAGAGAGAAAATGGAATGGGTATAATGAAGCCAGTTGGCCAAAACCTTGAATGACACACTGAAAAGTTTGGAATTAAACCCATGGAAAAAAACTGTTGGGAAAGTCATGACACATTTTTGCATGAAAAAAACATAGAAAAATATACCATGACTTTCCTGACAACATGTTATCTGGATCCTACTTCCCAATCAAAAAAAAAAAGAAAAAGTTTTGATTTATTTGTTATGCTTCCCTTGAATCACATTAATGATCCCTAGTTATTTTCTTGATCAGTCAGCCTCAATATAAGGAATGTCAAATCTAGGTATACTAATGGTTTTTCTAGTTATAAGAGATTTTTTTTTTTTGAGAGGTTTTTCCTACAGGGCACGTGCGCTCGCCAGACAGACAGAGATATTAGAGATAGAAATAATAATTCATCAAATTGTGCACTTTTCTATGTATATGCTATACTTCAACAGAAAATTTTTTTTAAAAAAAAGAAGAAAATAAATAAAGAGCTAAGTGCTTTATATTTTAGTAGCAGAGTCAGATAAAGATAGTCCTCTATAAGGACTACCCTGCAGACATGGCAATCAGTTTTTCCTGGTACTGTTCTTGAGAATTAAATAGCTTTAGAATTTCTCTAGTATAAAGAGTTTACTCTATAAGATAGTTACAAATAAATTACAGATTGTATTTCACAAGATATAAGAGAAAAAGAGATAGGTAAAACCCAAAAGCAAATAAAACACATCATCAAATGATTTATGACAGAAAGCTTTCTGCAGAAAAGATGTGACTGAGAGATGGACCACATGGTTAGGGCTCTTCTCCATTTCAATTTCTAATTATTCTAGAAACCAGTGAAACCCTACCAATGGAACTATTTACCCGCTTAAGCATTGCTAACAATTCATAGGCTTAACACGAATTGAGAAAAACAAACCCATTGTGCACAGTGTCTCTGTTTTACATAAACATCTCCCAAGTCCTAAAATAATATTCAACTCAACAAGTATCTGAGTACCCTAACTGTAACTAGCATTATGTCAGGCTTTGTGAAAAAAGACAAAAAAGACAGATATCTGAGGAGCTCTAATATACAAGATTTATTAATAACAACAGCAATGACAACTAGGAAATGATTCTGAGACAGTATGTGGTGGTTGCAGAAGTAGAGTTAGTGAGAGAGAAAATGGAATGGGTATAATGAAGCCAGTTGGCCAAAACCTTGAATGACACACTGAAAAGTTTGGAATTAAACCCATGGAAAAAAACTGTTGGGAAAGTCATGACACATTTTTGCATGAAAAAAACATAGAAAAATATACCATGACTTTCCTGACAACATGTTATCTGGATCCTACTTCCCAATCAAAAAAAAAAAGAAAAAGTTTTGATTTATTTGTTATGCTTCCCTTGAATCACATTAATGATCCCTAGTTATTTTCTTGATCAGTCAGCCTCAATATAAGGAATGTCAAATCTAGGTATACTAATGGTTTTTCTAGTTATAAGAGATTTTTTTTTTTTGAGAGGTTTTTCCTACAGGGCACGTGCGCTCGCCAGACAGACAGAGATATTAGAGATAGAAAGCGAGAAATCACCCCCCAGAGGGGGATGGTCACGCCGCAATCCCTTCTCCTCCATTCTCCTCTCGGGATCTTGGGCACGCACGCACATGCGCCCGGCGTGAGTTTAAGCCACCGGGTCCAGGATGTGAACTGCAGTCGACTACGTGGGAGTCCAGCGACATAGCCATTACGCTAACTGCTGGTTCCCAGGAGATGTTTTGTAGAAGTATTAACTTCTATGACATCACTTCAAATAGTTAGAAACATACCCCAAATGTTCCAAACAGTCGTAAATAAACCCTTAGTGATCTATCCATAGTTTACATTATCATTTGGGGCAATGAGTTGACTCAGACACTACTATTCTTCCCAAAATAATTTTTCAAGCATTAAAAGATACCTAATACTGGGCTCTACCATGGTGACACAGAAGGTAGGACACCACTCTACAATGCTGGAGTCACGTGGAAGATCCTGAGTTGGTATAAAACACAGGCATGTGTATGTTCCTATGTTTATGGCAGTTGGCTGTGCAACTGTGGTAGGGAGAGGATCAAGGAATGAAAAGAGCCTGTTGAGAGTGCATGTTTTTCTCACTCTGTCTCTGTTTCAAGATGTAAAATGAGTAAACTTCTTTAAAAAAAAAGATATCTAGGGGACCAGCAGGTGGCATGGTGGTTAAGGTGCTGGACGTTCCCACATGGCTGACCACGGTTCGAGTCCCAGACCTGGTGGCTTCCTTTCTCATTTTCCCCCTTTCTCTCTCTCTATCAAATTAAAAATAAATGAATCAATAAATAAAATTTTTTAAAAATATCTAATACTTAATGTTATATCTGGCACAGCATACTTTCTATTAACTAGATTGTTAAATTATACCAACATATGAACCATACCCATCTCACTCACTCAAGGTTTGGTAGACTTTGATACTATGAAACCCTCAACCTCTCTCTCCAGACTAAAAATAAAAAAAACTAGAAATGCCCTCCATCCTTTTGATCAATGTAATTGGATTCCTGGGGGCTTTTATCAGCTGTTAGGTTTTCCTGAGAAGCAGCCACCAGAATTTCTGTCTGATTATACATACAAATCCACTTTTGATCTTTTGATCTTATATAGAAAAGATAAAGGTTTTCTTTTTCACACCCTTCCTGATGATGCCCATCACATTCTTGGTCTTCAAGGATCACAATCATAAATGGATCAACTTCTCCACAGAATGATCAACAGTGATTTTCAGTTTTTACTCTAACAATCATATTGTGTATTGTCTGAATTAGGCATTAATGACATGTTCCCAGAACTTGAGGATCATCTCCACCAAGTATCTATATAAATCTACTGCTCTAGCTGAAGGAGATAATTATGGTTGCATAAGGTTTGATGTGACCCTCTCACTTTTTATCATTGCCAGGGAGACTTTTCTAACATTTTCCTTGAAGAACTTGAAGAATTCTTCTGCTGTGTTTCCTTACTTCCCAAACTTCCTTCTGTATCCTGATTTAAAAGTTTTTAAATTGAAAAATTATGGACAGACATCTACAGTGATTTCTAGATCCCTTCCCTGAATCATAACTGAGAGCCTGGAGCCCACCATCACATAAGTATGGGTAGGTTTACTCTTGTCTAACTGCATGACCTTACACGATGAAGTGCCTGACTGTTCTGCTCAATTGGTCTCATGAGACCTTCTGGTAACGTGTGCTTATCAGCTTGCCTTACTCTTTGCAAATACACTGGGGAGAAACTGCCCATTGAAAGGTGTATATTTTTATCTTTCTCTCCATCCAAGAACTGCCATAACAGCAGCTATTGGGTTGAAAAACTAAAATATAAAAATAGAACCTACATGGCCAAATTCCACAAGGCTGTTTACTTCCTTATTTATGAACCAGAATCTGACAGCGCAACTCAGAATTTTAACTGTCAGCAGATACTGTTAACTAAATGTTCCTGCAGAGCCAGCAGAGGGTGCACCAGGGCACTTGAAATTTTACCCAAGCTGTATTAATTTAATGTTAATATCCAATCAACATTTTATTTATTTACTTATTCATTCATTCATTCATTCTTTGTATATTAAAACTAATATTTTCAAGATGAACTTAAACTAAATCTGAGCTAAAATTCCTTTAAAGTATATTCCAAGTTTCCTACAAGTGAGGTTAAGGAAGAATAAACGGTACATACTTAAACTGAGTAGTCTGGTCAAAATGTAAGTGTTGTAAAACAAAATCATGCAGATCTGAACCCTCTATTTTGTAAAAATTTTACTATAGAATTCCACTCACTCCATGAAAAAAAAGGCCTCAGGATGCTATTGGTGAATGGACACTTAACAGGGAGTTGAGAGCAATCAATTTTCATCCTAGTTTTCCCTCTAGTGTACCTTGGGAAGTGTCACCTCCCCCTTAGGGCCTATGTGTTCTCCAAGGGAATGAAACAAAATAGACTCATATGGCCCCTCACAACCCTAATAAAACTGATTCTAATTGATGTCAACAAATTTCAAGAGCCAGTACTTGCTTCTACTGCTCAAAAACATTGAAACAGTAAAAAACAAAAGATACGAAGCTGTGCTTAAACCTAGAACTATTTTATGTCATGCAAAGTGCAGGCGACTAAATACCATTACAGACCTGTGAGAACTGCATGCCATCACAGAAGCTCGAAAGTAAAACTGTCTGGCTAATGCTCAGTCTACAAACATGGCTCTGTCCATTCTGCCTGCCAAAAAGTCTGGGTCAGAGTACTCAACTAAGAATTCATCTTTTCACAGACTTTCAATGTTCAGCTGTGAGTATTTCTATTGGGCATTGAGAGGTAGATAAATAAAGGAGCCAGAATCCTAGTTAATTATCATTTAGCTACAGTGTTTAAAGTTTCAAGTATGAGAAGCATGTCTGCTGATTTTCTTCTTTGATAAGCTGTTATATAAATTTAAGTGCATTAGCAAGACATTTTAAAACTCAGGACAACTTTTCAATGCATATTGTAAAAAACAAAAGTGTTGGTCCTAACATTATCACGTATGTGATGCCTTTATCAAGTGCACAATTTTGGATGAGAGGTCAAAGTAGCACAAATAATGTTTACAGAGTTGTAACAATGACACTGAATGTATTAGTAAATGTAGAAGGCCTAGGTCCTTCACCTCAAGAAACTTAGGTGCACAACTTGCCCTCATCCCAGAGAGGTGCGAATTCACTCTTATTAAAGGATCATTAGATACTTTTAAGTTTTACATGATACTGCAATCAAGAAAATACTTATGTTAAGTGCACTAACTTCACTTAAAGAGCTACAGAAAAAAGTAGAAAACACCAAAGTTAATCATTTGCTAATAAGAGCATAAACACAATATAAATTGGAACAACAAAAAACTGCTTTGGGGATACTACTCCAGTCATTATTTCATTGGTGTATTTCTGTTCTCAAGCTAGCAGTAGTGAAAAGGCTTCACACCTTCCATTCTCACTGCATGCCTCCCCCCTCCACCCACCCACTCACCCACCCACAGAAAACAGTTAGAACCGGCATTTCAAAGGGTGAGTTTTACTTCCATAGATTTTTTAAACTGCTGTCGAGAAGTTGTCTAGCAAGACGGCATGTTTCTACCAGAATTCCTCAGGGGCTCTGATCCTCACTAGAACGCTGAGGACAATCAGTCTCAAATTGCAGGTACGTGTGAACAAACCCATGGTCTGGTCAGCACATGGGACCCCACGCAGAAAATATGGTGAAAAGTTGTTTCAACGGGCGTGGAACAGTTATTACAGCTGTTTACACTCCAGTTCCAAAGGACAGCCAGCTAACGCTGGCATTAGCTCTGGACACGAAAAAACAAGCACCGCGGGCAGAGACCCTTACTACGAGCAGCAAAGCTCCTGCCGTTAGTTGGCCAGGGGCGGGCAACGCCAGCATCGCCTTGTGGCCGCCCAGGTGGAACCATCGCCAACTTTTCCTGAGGCAGCCAGTAGCCCAGGGCGGTGGGCGTTGGCTACAGTTTCCAATAAAGGGGTCCTGACAGAGTCTGTAAGCTGGGCCAAGGACGCAGGACAACCTGCCCTGAGCGACCTCTCCTTTGCTCGCCTACCTCCTTCCTGTCCACCCCCCCTAACTAGGCTCGAGGTGGCAAGAGTCCTCTCAGAGTCCTGTGGTGGGGGCCCCCTTCCCTACCCACAAGAAGAGAGGGCCTCCGCCGCCGCCCCTACTAGGTGACTCACCTGGTGCCCTTCCTGGGAGTCAGGGGGCAGGGTGGATTCTCCCAGTTCCAAAGGCTGCTGCTGAGGTGATGGTTGCCCGAGGTGGCGAGTGATGGGACCGTCAGGGTCGAGGCCACCGAGGCTGCTCAGGGTGCCAGAGGTGCCAGGGGTGCCCGGGCCGCCAAGGCGGGACTCAGCTCCCCGTTCCCGCCGCAATTCGGAGCGCAACTCCAGGTAGCAACACAACGTCAGCAGGTGGAGGGCCAGCGAGAGGCCAAAAAAATCCAGGAAGAGCCGGCAGCTGTTCCCTTCGCCCGCCCGGGCAGGGGCCCTGCGACAGCCGCAGCCCCGGCT
>NW_006198396.1:181494-184285 GCF_000334495.1 Tupaia belangeri chinensis | reverse complement strand
GTTGGGATGCCCAACCACCAGGCCTGCCAAGCCTCATCGCCCCGCCCCCTGCCGTTCCACCGGGCCTCCAGCCGCGAGGCGGGGCCTGGGGGCGTGAGGGTTCGCCTCTGCCTGGCAGCCCCACCCAGCTCTTTCCGCTTGCTGGGTTCTAGTTGGTGATTGCCACTGTCATTCATCTCTGGACTCCGCCCCAATTTAACCCTTTAATGCCAGTATGGGGGTGGGAGGGAGAGAAAGCGGGGGGCGACGACTGAGAAGAATTTGGGAAACATGGAAAGAAAGTAGAGCAAAAAGGAGACAGAAACTAGCATTAATAGAAATGTTTGCAATTAATTACAGTTGTTAATAACATCATCCAGTACTTATCTGTTGCTTTCAATCTTCAAAGCGTTTAACAGACGTTAAACTAATTAAAACAGTTCTGGGTTTGGAATGAAACCATGTCTGCTGTGTTTGCAATCCAATGGCTCAGCAGAAGAAAAGGAGACCCAGGAGCCTGGGAGCCAAAGGGACTGGAAACAGGGTGGGACTCAGGCAGCCCTCACTACTGGAATGAATCCGGGGGCTCAATGTAAGTCACGGAGAAACCCACCCGTGCCAAGTGGAACTGAAGTAATGTTGCCATAAGAAGTGAAACAGTTTCCTATGATTTCTTAATGTATTAATTCAACAAATATATATTGATCCCTTTACAATGCAGAAACTACTTTATGAGAAAATCCATAGCCAGAATAGTTTCTCTTCTTTCCCTGCAGCAGTTTTGAGTGCAGAGAACATGTGCCCTCAATGAGCGAAGAGGAAAACTGAGGGCAAAGATGAAGTGACTTTTTACAAGGGTGGTCTACAGAATGACCAGACATTATTGGCATCTCTGTTTGCAGGCAACCATTCTGGCCTCTCCACCCCTCCCATCCTTCCTCTGGAGTACTCCCTGGGGGAAGTTCAACAAGTCAGCCAAATGTTCCAGATGTACACTGCTGTAACTGCAGCATCCTCAACAGCTGCACCAATCAGAAATGGGTTCAGCGCAGAAAATTTAAAAAGTAGCAATTGTCAGAACAATAGACCCAGAAGTGAAGGATAAAGAGGATTAGTTAAATCAAGAGTCACAATTAACAAATTACTAGATTATAGAGAGCTAAATGACCACAGCAGAGGAAACATGTGTGGTCCTCAGTCACTATATTCTCTTATTCCCATGTTAATTGAAGAATGGACAACTAACAAATTTATTGACTTGAAGAAGGCATCTTGAGTGCCACCAAGGAGGCTCAGCAATGCCCAGAAACACTTACAGGTAGACTTAAGACCTGAGCTGGTAGGAGAGAGGAATAATATAAAAGGGAAGAGGAAGAAAACAAAATTAGAGAAACAACAAAACAAAACCAAAAGCATATGGTGGGGAGGTCAGTCCAGAAACCACAGAGGTCATAAGCTTTAAATATATTAGCCACAGACAGCTTTTCTTCCACAGATTTGTGAATGTTCTCAGTGTTTCAGAAACATTTTTGTGTCCTCTCTTTAACCCTTATACATGAAAATAAAGTTTGCAAAGAGTATCATCATCATACAGATAAGAAAAAGAAAACAAAAATAACAGCTGCTCTCAAGTCCTGGTTTGTCCAGTCCAGGAATTTGAGATGCTAGGAAAACTGCCAGGCTGATTTACTTTAATTATCACAGACCAGAATTATTCTAAAGAATGCCAGGCCAGAAGTAGGAGACTTGACCCTGCCATAGTTTGCTGGGTCACTCTGAGAAAGTCACTGTTTTTTTGGAGGGGAGGAGGTGGATCTTAGCTTCTCTGATTGTGATGAAGTTTAAATTCATCAGAGTTTAAACTTCATTATTCATAACAGCTATTCCATTGTGTTTTATCTGTGTTATCACTGACTATATTGACTTCATTGCATACACAGTTTAAAGAGGCTGCCCCTTCTTCTAAAATGAAAAGGGAACAACTGAAAGCCATCTCCTATAGGCGGTGATGATGTTTAGGGGTCATCCTGCCTCAGATTACCATGTTCTACCAAGCTTTTAACAGCTTGACTGAGATCCTGGGTTGCACCATTGCCCTTAGAATCCTTGGGAGTTGCATTTGACTTGGGACCTCACTTTGGTTTCCCAGAGGAAGAACATACAGTTTCATATGCAGTAGAAATGTTGAAATGGGGCAATCCAGTGAAGAATGTTGTGGTTATTTTTTTCTTAGTGTTTTAAAGTTTTGCTTCAATTAGCTTCTATGTTTCCATAAGTACCCTGTTCCCTACAGCACAGATCTCAAAACAATAGTGTGCAGGCTGTATCCAGTAGATATGTCAGTAGATATGTTATGTTTGGTCTAGTACTGGCTAACACTTTGGATTAAAAAAGAAGAATCAGCTATCAGCATTTAGAAATCTGGAGATTCCACATTTTAAAAATCCAGATTCCCTGCTTTCCTGCTTTTCTATTGAAAAATCAAAGACCTTCTAACACTGGATTTACATTCCCATGTAGCTACATTCAGCTATAACGTCCCCCTTCAGAAAAGCAGGAACAATCAAGTTCCACACATCCATCCCTACCTCTTTCCTTTACTCTCTAATACTGTTCTTCATACTCATTTACCTTACCTGTCTGACCCCATGTACTACAGAAGACAAGATATCTGCTCTTTACATGACCTACATATGGCCTCTCCAATGATATCCTCCACCATCCTTCAAGGAAACCATGCTCCCTCACTACTAAATTTTCCACCATTTCTCACAACTCTGCACCTTTGCACAAACTGGTTCCTTTGTCAGGA
>NW_006198396.1:165981-181463 GCF_000334495.1 Tupaia belangeri chinensis | reverse complement strand
GGAATGCCTCATCTCAGAAAATGATAAATTCTTCAAGAATCAAGCCACATTTCTTCTGTGGTATGGCCCTACAACTCACTTAAATTTTCTTTTATGCTTTTATTGTGCTCTGAGTATACCTCAATGATATCACTTACCACATTGTATTTTTGCATGTTTCACATGGTTTTTCTCACCACTAACCTGGAATCTCCTCAATGGTAAGAATCATGTTTTGTTTTGTTTTGTTTTGTTATTTTCCATTTTGGTATTCCCAGTACCCAGAATGGCACCTACTGATGTGGGGACACAGTGGTGCAGGAGTGATCAGGCCCAGCACGCACAATGAGACCTGTGCTCTTGGCTCATGCTCATGAAGAATTAGAGATGTGAACACAGAAAGGGGATAGTAAGAGGAGTTTACTAAGAGAGAGCAGGAAGAACAGAGCTCCTAAGCAAAAAATGGGTTCTGGAAAGTGAGTTGCTGAAGAGGAGCTGGGGCAAGGGGTGTTTATCTTGGTCAGAAAGGGCTTTGTCCGAGATTGTTCAAGGTGGGGCTTGCACATGCATTTCATCCCCCTCACCACCACCCATGTGTAAGGGTCACATGGTGGATGGATCCAGTCATTCTTCTAATTTGGGTGTGAGTATGAAGATCAGGAGATTCTCTTTGTCTAGAAGCTTTGGGTCATAAAAACTATTATCTTCTTCCCAGAATGTGGCAGGGCCTGGAAAAAAAGCCTTTCTTTTAAATCATGCTGCTTAGGTTAATCATTGAGTTATTGTTTTGCAAATTGTTTCTCCTGAGCAAGCATCTGAGCTATTGTGTATCCATCTTAAAACTTAGCCATTTTTGGATTCCATTTTGGGCCTATACCCTAACTATATTTTTAGAGTCCCTGTCTCTTACCTCATTCCCTCCTCTGCAAAGGAATCCCTAACTGCTGTTAGGGAGAGTAAGAGTTGAAGACCATTCTGGCTTTTTCCTTATGAAATGGGATGTTGATGAGGAGACAGCTGTCAAGGATCCACTACCAGAGGTCTATCTAGAGGCCTGTGCTAGAAGTTATGAGGGGTGCTCATGGGAGACCTTGTCCCAACAACTATTTCTATCTTGATGGATTCTACATGAGAAGAACAGTTCATTTTAATAATGATGTAATAAGCAAAAAAATTTAGCTATTTCTATTGCATACAGCTCTTAAAGATAACATCCAGAGGGACCATCAAATGACACAGTGGATTCCTTCATGGTTGATGGTGTGGTTCAAGTCCCAGACCTGGTGGCTTTAAACTCACACTGGTCACATGTGGGTGTGTGTTCAAGATCCCAGGAGGAGAACAGAGGAGAAGGAATTATGGTATGACCATTCCCCTGAGGGAGTGGTTTCTTGCTTTCTGTCTCTCTGTCTCTCCAGTGAGCACACATGCCCTATAGCAAAAATCTTCCCCCCCCCAAAAAAAAAGGTAACATCTAGAATTAGAACTGACAGCATCACATCAGTACAGTTAGCTTTAGAACATTTATCACCAAAACCTTAATTTTATCAATGTTTGTAATTCTTAGACTCTTCTAGCATAACTCAAACTTTCAACAACATGCTTTTCCTTTACCTTAGTCATTTTCCCTGAAGACAAAAACTTTACCACACAACATTTCTTCTATACCAAAACCTTTTCTTTTAACGCTTTTATACTAAAACTATATTTTCTCAGCTGTGACCTTCTTTTTATGTCACCTTTTCGTGTTTACTATTATTTTCCCTTGTTTTTCTTATAAGTGTACTTTTAGAAACAACCTTAACCTCTGATTTAGAAAGAAATTATTATTTTAAAAAACTTTAATTCTTGGGGCCGGAAGGAGGTGGTGTGGTGGTTAAGGACACTGGACTCCTCCCACATGGCTGACCATGGTTCAAGTCCTGCACCTGGCAGTTCTTTTCCTCTCTCTCTCTCTGTCCCTCTCTGGTCAAATTAAAAATAAATAAATAGATAAAAAAATAAGGTTCAATACAATAATTCTTTAAAAAATCTTTAATTCTTATTTGTCACTTTAAGGTTTACCTGAAGCTTGTCCATCAAGATTTTCAGATGTCCAAGGGCAGTTACTGGGGTCGTGAACACCATAAATCCTCAACTTCAAGGGCCAGCATAGACTCAGAAGTCCTGGGCTCCCTTTGGAGCCAGCAGACAGAGTAGTGGTTACAGTACTGGACTTCCACGTGGCCAACCGTGGTTCAAGACCCAGACCTGGTGACTTGAAACACACGCTAGGCACATGTGCGTGTGTGTCCTAGATCTTAGGAGGAGAATGAAGGATTATTTTGGGCTATTTATATTTTATATTTATATTTATTATATTGGGCTATTCTGGTTTTTTGTGTCTAATTCCTCCACAATGGGGACAAGGCCCCAGTGAGGACTGGAGGATGCCATTCATGGGCATCATCCTTTCCTGTGTCCAGGCTTTCTACATTGGAAATATTTAGTCTCTTGTGAGGCAGAAGCTCTGATCTGGGCTTTTCTAGATTCTCCCCTCAGGTAAGTTCCCAGTCCCAGAGGATTACTACAGGTGACTCTTGGGGCTCTTTAAGTTAAAGTTAAATAAAAAGTTAAGGTAACTTGCTTATTTGAGAATTTTTCTAGATCTATGCTTATCTGTGAAGGAGTCTGCACTGAGAAGAGAACCTAAACTCCATTGCTTTAGGGCGTGTGTGTTCACCAGAGAGACAGAAAGTGAGAAATCACTCCCCCAGGGGGGATGGTCACGCCACAATCTCTTCTCTTCCATTCTCCTCTTGGGATTTTGGGGACACACAGACATGCTTCTGACATGAGTTTCAAGTTACTGGTTCTTTCACTTAAACTGTGGTTGACAACATGGGAGTCTAGCACCTTAACCACTATGACACCTGCTGGCCCCATGTGGTTGTTGTTTTATTTTAATCTCCTGTAAGGAGCAGCTGAGTAACACCAGGAGGGTAGAGCCCAATTTGCAGGTCTTACAAAGCATCTGCCTTATCAACTATACAAAAGCTTTAGCTGGAGGATGTAGTCATAATTTCAGCTTTCATTTTTGTGGCTAAACCTCTTGATCATCTAACTTATGTTGGGATCAGGCCATAGATCTGTTCCAGTCCCAGAGAATGTAGCCAAGAGGCGAGTCCAAATGGGAAGAAGTTTAACCGAAGAGAAAAAGGAGGGACTGCTGGGAGGCAGTAAGGGAAAGGACAGCCAAGAACTCTGGCCTTAACCCATCCCACCCTGTGCCTTGACTCTTGTCCTACCAAGTCCCCAGACAGGAGTTCCCCAGACATTGTTCCCCATACTAAGGCCCACCGAAAGCTAGTTTTGGGACCCTCATCATCCCAGGTAAATATGGCTGGCCAGTCTAAATTAATCTTTTGCTTCTTGGGCAGTAAGGGAAAGGACAGCCAAGAACTCTGGCCTTAACCCATCCCACCCTGTGCCTTGACTCTTGTCCTACCAAGTCCCCAGACAGGAGTTCCCCAGACATTGTTCCCCATACTAAGGCCCACCGAAAGCTAGTTTTGGGACCCTCATCATCCCAGGTAAATATGGCTGGCCAGTCTAAATTAATCTTTTGCTTCTTGGTAAGCAAGCATGTCAAGGGGAGACCGGAGTACTCTCACCTGGAGGTAGATGAGTTTCATAAAAAGGCTTCTGAAGAAGCCTTCCAAGTTTATCTCTTTTTCTTCCCACCCTGGGGAATCTGATATTTCCTGGAGGAGTCAGTAAGCTTGTAGCCTTGTATGCAGAACAAGAATTTTTTTTTTGAGAGGTTTTTGCTATAGGGCGCATGCGCTCACCAGACAGACAGAGACAGAGAGACAACAAGAAATCCCCCCCCAAGGGGGATGGCCATGCCACAATCCCTTCTCCCCCATTCTCCTCTTGGGATCTTGGGCACGCACACACACGGGCCCGGCGTGAGTTTTAAGCCACCAGGTCCGGGACGCGCACCGCGGTCGACTACGTGGGAGTCCAGCAACATAGCCATTACACTAACTGCTGGTCCCAAGAATTCTTTTGAGAAGTTTTTTCTATATGGCGTGTGTGCTCGCCAGAAAGACAGAGAGAGACAGAAAGACAGAAAGCGAGAAATCATCCCCCAGGGGGGATGGCCATGCCACAATCCCTTCTCCCCCATTCTCCTCTTGGGATCTTGGGCACGCACACACACGGGCCCGGCGTGAGTTTTAAGCCACCAGGTCCGGGACGCGAACCGCGGTCGACTACGTGGGAGTCCAGCAACATAGCCATTACACTAACTGCTGGTCCCAAGAATTTTTAACTCTTAGGAGCCTTAGCTTTTCTTGTATACACCAGCAGCTTATAAACATGTATTTTACAAACAACCACCAAAAAAAGTGTTTAACAAAGTTTCCCAATGTAAAATAAAACAATCTTATTAATAGACCCAATATCTTTTATTCTTATAAAATCTAAAAAACTGACAATAGGAATAATCAAAGCACGCTAACTCAATAGTGAGAGAAAAAAGGACTCAGGAAGAATGAGGCAGCCATCTGGGCTCTCCATGAGTCCATGCTTAATAGTGGATTTACATCCTTTTATACCAATTTTAGCTCTTTAATTCAGATGCATAGCATTGCTTATTAAGTAGATTGTCACAGGTAATTTGACTTAGATCAAGCTCACGGAATTCAATCAAATTACAAATCTTAACAGTTTATACTCGTTCTTAGATAGTGGGCCAGGAAGTGAAACATAGCTTAACAATTTTGGTATTGGCTGATTTAGCATACAATTCTGTCAAAACATTTCCTTGCTTTTAGTTAATTCTGGTTCTTCTTAATGATTGATTTAACAGTTCAGAAAACCAATCAGTTTCTCCATAGAAACTGGAATTCTTTTTATCCAGTTTAATGATTAAATTATCAGAAGCCTGCACTTATAAGAGTACATCTTCTTTCCATCCTCTTCATGAATTTCCTTAAAGAAAAAACACTTTAGGATTTAGTCATTTGCAAAAAAGCTTTTAGTAAGGCATCAAACAAAGCAATTGACAATGATACCCATATCATTTAACATATTAGAATAAGCTTGATTGATTCTAACATCTCTCTGATATTCCAGGGCCTTCTGTGAACATCCAAAAGTTATTCTGAGGTCAAAGAACTTAATTTAGAATTTGATTTTGGGGAAACCTTGTCAAAGACAGCAAAGGTAGCAAAAAGCTTAAATACTTGACTTAACTGTTAACAGAAAATGAAAGTTAAAATGTTCCTGAAGGGATGAAAAAGAGTTAACTCAGTGTCTATTGGCACCAAAACTAAATAAAATACACAGCACACTACAGAAGCCAGACAAGACTTGCAGAGATAACAACAAAACAACCCAAGGACCAACATATGGATCACCTAATTATTCATTATTATGTCTGAATAATGAAAGCTTAAGTCCCAATGAAAGCTACTTGCTTCCACCTTTTGGGGTGATGTAACTCTCTGCATCTAGCTCCTTTCCACTAGCAGAAAGTGAATACATCCTTTATCTGATTTCTCTCTTAGTTTGTGAATTTTTTACAACCCACAACCAAGGCCACCCTAATGTATTGCAGAGATCACAGAAAAGAAGACAAACATATCAAAAACTTAGCTCTTATAATATTTAGAAGATGTACTTTTTCTTAAGTAATCAAAGATATAACAAGAGATAGCATGAAACAAAAAATTATATTGAAAAAAATAGAACCTTTTTTTAATTACTAAAGGTAAAGAACTCTTTTAAAATCTTTTTATTATTTAAGAGCAAATTAGTACTTTGTTTTAATACTTTTATATCATTATTGATCTAATACTTGATATTAATGCCAAATTTTCTAGAAAACCTTATAATTTCCTTTTTTAAGAAATAGTCTTTTGTAAATTATTTATTTTATTTTATTTATTCATTCATTTATTTTTATTTGGCCAGAGAGAGACAGAGAGTGAGAGAAAGAGAGAAAACAAGGCTCCAGGTCTGAGACTCGAACCATGGTTGGCCATGTGGGAGTGTCCAGTGTCTTAACCACCATGCTACCTGCTGGTTCCACTTATAATTTCTTTTTAATATTAGACAACCTTGACCACATATAAAATTTCCTTAACAAGATTTACTTTTCACTTCTCTTAGGCACTAGTTTCATAACTGAGTGATAAGAGAACCAAATTTCAAACTTTAGGAAAATCAGTCTTAATCTATAAGCACTCAAAACTTTCCTTTAAACATTATGTCCTGATTATCTGTGAGAAAGAAGATATTAGAAAAGGCTAGTCATTAATCCATTTTTCCTGTTGATCTGAAATCTAACATGTAACATACAACAAATAAGATATAAATACCAACAACTGTTTCATTAAGCCAACCGTATTAAGATAAATATAATATTGCATGACTAATAAACCCTGGACAAGATCTACACTGGAAATTGTGAAGATCTTCACTTATTAAACTCCTTTTAAAAAATTATATTTGAAGCTGGCTTATTTACTTAGGTCACATAAACTTGAAAAGCACTTAAATTAATTTGTATGACACCCAGTAAGTGACTTGGCTTGGTCTCAGCTAGCTTCCTTTCCTGAGTGCACCCTAAGCCACCAGGATAACTTTGGAACTTGTGACACACGAGTGACTTGATCCTCTTCACTAAGCTTGATATCCTTAGCTTGCTCCCACCTCATCAAGAGCTAAAAATTTTGGAGAGGAGTCAATCACCTGAACTGATCTTTAACTGTTCTGATCTGGGAGACACAGCCCTCAATAGGAAAACACCTGGGAACTACGGGTGAAATTCTCTCCTCAAATACTACATAACCTACTCCAATAAATAGGAAAAAGTGAATACTGCATCAAATGACCAGAAACTAGCACAAATCTCAAAGAAACATGAGAAAACAAGGGGGTAACTCTCCCCCGGGTGAGCACAATAGCCCCTCACCAACAATGGACAGCACAAAGGAATACACAGAAATGTCAGGAAAAGAGTTCTGAACATATAGTGACAAAACTCAATGAGATACAAGAGAGAACAATCAGTTCAAGGAAATGAGAAAATCATTTTAGGACATGAAAGAGGAATTCCATAAAGAGATAGACACTGTGAAATAGAACCAACCAGAACTTCTGGAAATGAAGGATACAATACAAGAAATTAAAATCTCCATAGAAAGCATTAACAGCAGATTTTACCATGCAGAAGAAAGAATTTCTGACCTCAAAGACAAAGTCTCCAGCATAGACCAAATCACCAAAAAGAAGGAGAAAACAAAACAAAACAAAAAATGAGGACCACATAGGGGAAATTCTAGACAGTATGAAACGCCCAAATATCCAGATAGTGGGTACTCTGGAAAATGAAGAAGCTGCTAAAGTCATGGAAAGCCTCTTTCATGAAATTGTATTTGAAAATTTTCCAAACATAGAGAAACATGGAGTAATTCAGACCCAAGAAATTAAAAGGACTCCAAATAGAATCAACATAAAAAGATCCAGGAACCAGCGGATGGCTAGACTCCCACATAATTGACCACAGTTTGAGTCCCAGACAAGGCAGCTTAAATCTCAAATCAGGCATGTGTGAAGGTGTGCCCCAAATCCCGAAAGGACATTGGAGGAGAAGGGACTAAGGTGTGGTCATCCCCCTGGGAGGTGATTTCTCACTTTCTGTCTCTCTGTCTCTCCAGCAAGTATATGAACCCTATAGCAAAAATCTCTCTATCAAAAAAAAAAATCAAACAAAAAGTAACAACAAAAAAAACTTCTTCCTGTCACATCATAGCCAATTGGTAAAAATCAAAGACAAAAACAAGATTCTAAAGAGAAATCTTGTCAAGAGGGAAATGTCAAGTTACTTATAAAGGGTATCCCATTAGGCTAACATCAGACCTCTCAACTGAAACAATGCAGGCAAGGAAACAATGGGAGGATGTATTCAGAACATTAAAAGAAGAATAATTTCAACCAAGAATACTATATCCAGCAAGATTATCCTCCAATGGGAAGAACAAATACAAGAAATATTCTCAGAAAACAAAGATTAAAAGGATGCACCAATACTAGAACAGCTCTACAAGAAGTACTAAGGGGAGTACTGTATCGGGAAAATTAATGAGAGACAGACAGAAGTAAGAAAAAAAACTAGAAAATAACTAATAAAATGACAAGCACAAGTCTGCAAATATCAATAATAATTTTGAATGTTATTGAATTAAATTCTCCCATCAAAAGACACAGACTGGGGTGTGGTGGCGCCCACCCTATGGCAAAAACCTATGGAGGCTGGAGGATTGCGGCATTGAGTCCATCTCACTCTCTCTCTCTCTGTCTCTCTTGGCAAGTGCACGATATTTTGGCGTGGCAGTTAAGGACGCTGGACTCCCACGTGGCTGACCACGGTTCAAGTCATAGACCTGGTGGCTTGCTTTCTCACTTTCTCTCTCCCTCTCTCTCTCTCTCTCTCTTGCTTTCTCTCTCTGGTCAAATTAAAAATAAATAAATAAATAAAGTTAAATAAAAAAGAAATTAAAAAAAGACATAGACTGGCTGGAGGGAAAGAAAAAGAACCCATCTATATGCTGCTTATAAGAAACACATCTCACCAAAAAGGACATAGATAGACTAAAAGTGAAGGGCTGGAAACACATTCCATGCAAATGGAACCCCCCAAAATGCTGGAGTTTCAATACTGATATCAGACAAAATAGACTTTAAGATGAAAGATATAAGAAAAGACAAAGAAGGACATTATATATCACTAAAAGGACTTGTTTACCAAAAAGATATAGCACTTTTAAGTATCTATACACCCAACACTGGAGCACCTAAATACATAAAAGGAAGACTGTTAGATCTCAAGGGAGAGATAGACTACAATACAATAATTGCTGAGAATCTCAACACCCCACTGTCTCATCTGGACAGATCATCTTGGAAAAAAAAAAGTAGATACAAAATGTAATGATATCATACATGAAATGGACTTGACAAATATCTACAGAGTATTTCACCCACCTACCACAAAATATACATTTTTCTCAACCCCACATGGAACATTTTCAAAGATCGACCGAATGACAGGGCACAATAAAAGCCTTTATATATTCAAATGTATAGAACCTATAGTCAACATGTTTTCTGACCATGATGGAATCAAACTTGAAATCAACTACAGAAAGAGCCCTCAAAAGTACACAAACACTTGGAAACTAAACAACTTACTCCTGAATGACTTTGCAACTACAGAAGAAATTAAGACTGAAGTAAAAAGGTTCATAGAAATCAATGATAATGAATGAAAAAGTGTTTACAGCCTATGGGGCACACCAAATCAGTCATAAGAGGGAAGCTCATAGCAATTGGTGTCCACAAGAAAAAGCAGAAAGGTGGCAAACAAACAACCTAACAACACAACTCAGGAAACTGGAAAAACAATAAGAAAAAAATAACAACAAAAAAAATCCAGGAGGAAAGAAATAATATTGAGCAGAAATAAATGAAATAGAGAATAAAAGAACTATACAGAAAATAAAAGAAGCCAAAAGCAGATTCTTTGAGATGATAAACAACACTGATAACACTGTTAGCTAGATTAATCAAGAAGAACACAGAAAGGAACCAGATAAACCAAATCAGTAAGAAAACTGGCATTATTACAACGGACATAATAGAAATACAAAATATCATCAGAGAATACTATGAACATTTATATACCAACAAACAAGAAAACCTATATGAGATGGACAAAATTCTGGACACGTATAACTTATCAAGATTGAACCAGGAAGAAATAGAAAGTTTGAACAGACCCATAACAAGCAGTGAGATTGAATCAGTAATAGTCTACCAACAAAGAGCCAAAATTCCGTTGACTTTACTTCTGAATTCTGCAGAGCTTTTAAGGATGAATTAACCTTGATTCTCCTCAAACTATTTCTAAATATCCAAAAGGAAGGAACCTTCCTAAATTCATTCTACGAAGCTTTCATCATCTAATTCCAAAAGCAGACAAGGACATAACAAGAAAAGAAAATTTCAGGTTAATATCCCTGATGAATATAGATACAAAAATTCTCAACAAGATTCTAGCAAATTGTATTTACCATGGGGGCCAGCAGGTGGCATGGTGGTTAAGGGCTCTGGACTCCTACATGGCCAACTGCAGTTTGAGTCCTGGATGTGGCAGCTTGATTTCTCACTTTCTCTCTCTTTCTCCTCTCTCACTCTCACTTTTTCTCATTCTGTCCTTCTCTGGTCAAATTTTTAAAAAGAAGGAAAGAAAAGAAAGAAAAAAATAAGTAAAGTTAAACAAAATAATTCTGAAAAAGAAAAGATTATACATCACGAACAGGTAGGCTTTATTTCAGGGATGCAAGGATCATTCAACATACACAAAACAATAAATGTAATCCATCATATTAACAAAAGGAAAGATAAAAACTATAGGATCATATCAATAAATGCAGAAAATTGTTCAATAAAATACAACATTCCTTCATGATTAAGACTGAGAAAAAATTGGCATAGAAGGGACATTCCTTGACACAATAAAAGTCATCTACAACAAACCCATAGCTAACCTCATAATGAATAAGGAAAAGCTGAAAGCTTTTCCAGTAAAAACTGGAACAAAACAAGGCTGCTCACCTTCGCCACTCCTTTTAAAATAGTACTGGAAATTCTAGCCAATGCAGTCAGACAAGAGAGTTAAATGAAAGGCATTCAAATAGGAAAAGAAGGAAAATTATCTCTATTTGCAGATAATATAATTCTATACATAGCAAACCCAAAAGAATCCACACAAAAATACTGGAAGCAATAAATGAATACAGTAAAGTGGCAGGATACAAATCAACATATAAAAATCTATAGCATTTTGTGCACCAACAGTGGACAAACTGAGATAGAACTGAAGAAAGCAATCTCATTTACAATAGCCACAAAACTAGTAGATATCTAGAAATAAACCTTATCAAAGATATGAAAGACCTCTATAAGAAGAACTAGAAAGAGAAATTACAAATGATACAAAATGTGAAAATAACACCCCAAGTTCCTGAATTGGCAGAATTAATATAAGCAAGATATCAATCCTAACCAAATTAATCTAGAAATTCAATGCAATTCCAATCAAATTACAAGTGATATCCCTCACAGAAACAGAAAAAAAAATCATAAAATTCTTCTGGAATCATAACGGACCCTGTATCACCAAAGCAATATTGTGTAAGGAGAATAAAACAGGAGGCATCTCACTTCCTGACTTCAAAGCATATTACAAAACTGTGATAATTAAAACAGCATAGTATTGGCACAAAAACAGACAGGTAGACTAATGGAACAGAAATGAGAACCTTCAAATAAATCCTAAAACATACAGCCAACTGATGCTTGACAAAGGGCAAAAGATGATCCACTGGGAAAAAGAAAATCTCTTCAGCAAATGGTGCTGGGAGAACTGTATATACACCTGCAGAAGAATGAAACTGGACCCTTATCTCTCACCACTAACAAAATTCAATTCAAAGTGGATTAAGGATCTAAACAAAAATAGACAAATGGGACTATATTAGACTGAGAAGCTTATGCACAGCAAAAGAAACAATAATTAGAGTGAGAAGACAACCCTCAGAGTGGGAGAATATATTTGCAAACTGTACTTCAGATAAAGGATTGATAACCAGGATATATGGGGAATTCAAGCAGCTTACCTGTAAAAAAAATAATAATTAATCCAATTAAAAGATGGGACAATGAACTGAACAGACAACTCTCCAAGGAAGACATACAAATGGCTAGTAAGCATACGAAAACATGCTCAACATCTCTTATCATAAGGGAACTATAAGTCAAAACCACAATGAGATACCACTTAACCCCAGTTGGAATGGCTAAAATTAAAAAAAATAATAATAATGATAAGTGCTTGTGAGGCTGTTGTGGTATAAAGTAAATCTCCTACATTGTTGATGGTAATGTGAATTAGTACAACCACTGTGAAGAATGATATGGAGATTCCTCAGAAATATACAAATACAACTACCATATGATCCAGTAACTCCACTATTATGTATTTCCCCAAAGAGTAGGAAAACTCTCAGATGGGAAAACACTTGTACATCCATGTTTATTGCAGCATTATTTACAATCACTAGGACATGGAATCAACCCAAACTTCCAAAAGATAGACAAATGGGTTGAAAAAATGTGGCATATGGCAAGCTCCTCACAGCTGGAAGAATGTGCTACAAAGACCCATGACTTATATCCTCCCCCACTTACTTTTGAACTCCTTGGTGTGTTGATTAGGACTTTGAAAAGAACTTGTGCTCCTCCCTTGCCTCTTAGGACATCCATTCCAGTGAAGGGCCTTGCCCTATTGCAAGCTGCTCAAGGCCGGAAGGCTGTGCTGCAGAGACTGGTGGCTCATCAACTGCCCCACTTCCCTTTGAACTCTCAGGTGTGGTTGAGTTAAAAGATCTTTGTGAAGATCTTGTGTTCATCTCCACCCTATTGGGACATCAATCCTAGTGCAGGGAGACTGAACTGCAAAGAGATTGTGGCTTATTCCCTGCAACATGTCTCTGAATTCTTTTTTTTTTTTTTATAGATTTTTACTATAGGGTGCATTTGCTCACCAGAAAGACACACACACAAAGAGAGAGAGAGATAAAAAGTGAGAAATCACCTCCCAGGGGGGATGGCCATGCCACAGTCCCTTCTCCTCCATTCTCCTCTCAGGATCTTGGGCATGCACACACATGTGCCCGGCATGAGTTTAAGCCACCGGGTCTGGGACTTGAACTGTGGTCAACTACGTGGGAGTTCAGTGACATAGCAATTATGCTAACTGCTGGTCCCACATCTCTGAATTCTAACACTTCAGCATTTTCTGAAGTGCATGGTGTGTGTTGTACACTGATCTCTTACTATCTTCCTCAATCAAAGCTCAGCAGCTCAGTCTCAGGCACATTTGTTCTCTAGAAACTGGGAGGACTTTGAGTCATCCAAGACCAGTGACAACAGTGCAAGATGTTGGTGAGCATAAGGGAGGGAGAGCGTCAGAGAGATCACCAATCACCTACTCCTGTGTGCCTTTGAATGCTCAGAATTAACTTGAAAAATTTAGGAAGGAACATATAAATCACCAGATGACTAGAAATCATTGCAGAGGCACAAGAAATATGAGCAACCAAGAAAATATCTCTCCCCCAAGGGAAAATATCAATTCTTCATCATCCACAGACAACACAATGGAACTTATGGAAATGTCAGATAAAGAATTCAGAATATTTACAGTGACAAAACAAAATGAGATGCAAGAGAAAAGAGACAACGAACTCCAGATGAGGAAGTCCTTTCACAATTTGAAAGAAGAAAATCACACCATAAAAAAGTATCAAATGGAATTGTTAGAGATGAAGGCTGTGATACAGGAAATTAAAATCTCTATCAAAAGTATTAAAAGCAGATTAGATCATGCAAAAGATTGAATCTCAACTGTAGAAGAAAAAAATTTCTGACCTAGAAAAATTTATTTAAAAGACTTAGAGAGACCAGCAGTTAGCATAATGGCTATGTCACTGGACTCCCACGTAGTCAACCATGATTTGAGTCCCAGACCCAGTGGCTTAAACTCATGCCAGGTGCGTGTGCGTGCGTGCCCAAGATCCTGAGAGGAGAATGGAGGAGAAGGGATTGCAGCATGGCCATCCCCCCTGCAGGATGATTTCTCGCTTTCTATCTCTCTGTCTCTCTCTGTCTGTCTGGTGAGCACATGCACCCTATAGCAAAAACCTCGCAAAAACCTCTCCAAAAAAAAAAAAAAAGACTTAGAAAATAATTATGAAACATGAGGACAATATACAAGAAATACACGATACCATTAAGTGCCCAAACATCTGGATAATTGGTATCCCAGTAGGTGAAGAAAATAAAAAAGGCATTGATAACCTATTCCATGAAATCCTGGAGAAAACTTTCCAAACCTAGAGAGGTATTCAAATATCCAGACCCAAGAAATACAAAAGACCCCAAATAGAATCAACCCAAAAAGATTTTCTCCAAGGCACATAACAGGCAGATTGGCTCAAACCAACTTAAAAACATGAGACACTAAAATTGGCAAGAGAGAAACATCAAGCTACTTAGAAAGGTTATCCCATCAGGTTAACGTCGGACCTTTCATTGGAAACAGTGCAGGCAAGGAAAGAATGGGGAAATATATTCAAGGTGTTAAGTGAAAAACAATTTCAATGAAGATACTATATCCAGCAAGATTATTCTTCAAATGGGAAGAAAAGATAAAAAACATTCTCAGATATACAAAACCTGAAAGAATTTACCAACTCCAGTTAGGTAGCTCTTCAAGAAGTTCTGAAGGGAGTGTTATACCAGGAAAACTAAAGTTGGACAGACAGATATAAGAGAACAAAAAACAACCAAGAAAATGGCTCACTTAATAATAGGAACATGTCTTGAAATAGCAATAATAACATTGAAATGAATCCAATCAGGAGACACAGACTGGCTGAATGGCTGAAAAAAGAGAAACCCTCTATCTTTTGCCTACAAGAAACACACTTGACATCTGGATAAAGACATACCAGACTATAAGTGAAGGGCCGTAAATGGTACTTTATGCAAACAGAAATTTTATAAAAAGCGCTGGAATTGCAATACTGATTTCAGACAAAACAGACTTTAAGACAAAAACTGTAAGAAGAGACAAAGAAGAGCATTATATAGTAGTAAAAGGGCTAATTCATCACGAAGATATAATGCTTATAAATATGCACCCAACTCAGGAGCACCTAAATATGTGAAGGAAAGACTGCTAGAGCTAAAAAGAGAGATAGATTGCAACACTAAAATTGCTGGGGATCTCGACACACCATTATTTCCTTTAGACGAATCTTCTACACACAAAAAAAATAAGCAGAGAGATACAGGAGCTAAATGATACTATAAATCAAATGAACTTGACAGACATCTATAGAACTTTCTACCCTAAGACCACAAAATACACATTTTTCTCACCTCTGCATGGAACCTTTTCAAAGTTTGATCATATAATAGGGCACAAATCAAGCCTCTTCTATGCCTTCAAAGGCATAGAAACTATATTCAGCATCTGCTCTGACCATGATGGAATAAACTTGATAATTTCAGGAAAAATCTTCGAGAATACACAGACACATGGAAACTAAACAACCTACTCCTGAATGATGTCTCAACTATCAAAGAAATTAAGTCAGAAATCAAAGATTCATGGAAACAAAAAATGATGAGTACACAAGTTTCCATAATCTACGGGACACCTCAAAAACAGTCAAAGATGGAGAAGCCAGCAAGTAGCATGGTGGTTAAGGGTGCTGGACTCCCACATGGCCAATCGCTATTCAAGTCTTGGACCTGGTGGTTTCCTTTCTCAGTTTCTCTTTCTCTCTCTCTCTCTCTCTCTCTCTCTCTCTCTCTCTCCC
>NW_006198396.1:144122-165872 GCF_000334495.1 Tupaia belangeri chinensis | reverse complement strand
AAAAAAAATAATTCTTAAAAATGAAAGAAAATGATGGAAAGGTGGTAAATAAACAACCTAACATCATGCCTCTGGGAATTGGAAAAACAACAAAAATAAGCAGAAATCATGTCAGTAGAAAAGAAATAATAAAGATTCAAGAATAAAAAATTAAATGAAAAAAAAACTATACAGAAAGTAAATGAAAGCAAAAGCTGGTTCTTTGAAAAGATGAACAAGATTGACACACTATTAGCTAGACTCATTAAGAAGAAGAAAGAAACCAGATAAATTAAATATGTAATGTAACAGACAATATTAAAACAGATGCAATAAAAATACAAAGTGTCATTGGAAGATACTATGAGTCACTATATGCCAACAAATAAGAGAGCATGGAGGAGGTGGACAAATTCCCGAATGCATATAATCTACCAAGATTGAATCAGTAGGACATAGAAAACCTGAATAGACCCATAACAAGCCATGAAATTGGATCAGTAGTAAATAGCCTACCAACAAGGAATAACTCAGGTCTTGATGGCTTCACTTCTGAAATCTACAAAACTTTTAAAGAAGAGTTAACCCCCATTCTATTCAAATTAATTCTAAAGATCCAAAAGGAAGGGAACCTCCCAAATTCAATTTATGAGGCCTCCATCACCCTCATTCCCAAAACACATAAAGACATGACAAAGAAAGGAAAACTACAGACCAATATCTCTGATGAATATAGATGCAAAAGTTCTCAACAAGATTTTTGCCAATCATATCCAACAACATATAAAAAAGATCATTCATCACAACCAGGTAGATTTTATTTCAGAAGTGCAAAGATTGTTTTCTACATACCATCTCATTTAATCCTTAAAATAATTTTGTATGTAAGTACTGTCATTATTCCCATTTTACAGATGAGAAAAATAGGGTATAGCTTTTTCTTTCTCTCTCCTTCCTTCCTTCCTGCCTGCCTGCCTGCCTGCCTTCCTTCCCCTTTTCCTTTTCCTTTTCCTTTTCCTTTCCCTTTTTGAAAGATTTTTGCTAGAGGGCACATGTGCTTGCCAGAGAGACAGAGAGAGATAGACAGAAAGCAAGAAATCATCCCATCATGGTGATAGCCATGCTGAAATCCCTTCTCCATTCTCCTCTTGGGATCTTGGGCACACATGAACATGTGCCTGACATAAGTCTTAAGCCCCGGGTCCAGGACTCGAACCGCAGTTGACTACACGGGAATCCAGTGACATAGCCATTACACTAACTGTTGGTCCTGAATGGTCATTTCTTAATACAATAAAAGTCATATATGAAAAACCTATTGCTAACATTATACTGAATGGGGAAAAACTGAAAGCTATTCCATTAAAAACTGGTACAAGACAAAGCTGCCTACTTTCTCCACTCGTTTTCAATATGGTACTGGAAGTCCTAGCTGATGCAATCAGAAAAGAGAATAATATAAAAGTCATTCAAACAGGGAAAGAAGAATCAAACATAGTTTTATTTGCAGATGACATGATGGTATACATAGAAGATCCAAAGGTATCCATGAAAATAATTCTCTAAGTAATAAATGAATATATTAAAGTGGCAGAATACAAAATCAACATCCAAAAATCTATAGCATTTCTATATATGAACAACAGGCTGGCTGAGGTAGAACTGAAGAAAGGAATCCCTTTTACCATAGCCACAAAATATATATGATACATGAGGATAAACCTAACCAAGGAACTCAAAGATCTTTACAAGGCAAGCTATGAAAATCTTAAACAGGATATTGAAAAAGACACAAAAAAGTGGAAGGACATCCCGTGTTCCTGGATTGGAATAATTAATATAATCAAAATGGCAATTCTATCCAAATTAATCTACTTATTTACTGCAATTACAATCAGAATATCAGAAACATTCTTCACAGATCTAGAAAAGACAATCATAGAATTTGACTGGAATCACATAAGACTGAAGGCCCCATCTCTCTTGCTCTGCACCTCTCTGGTCAAAATTAAAATAAATAAGTAAATAAATAAAGTTAAGTAAAATTATTATTATTTTTTAAAGTTTTTAAAAGTATTATAAAGCTGTGATAATCAAAACAGGATGGTACTGGCACAAAAACAGACAGGTGAAACAATGAAATAGAATAGAGACCCCAGAAATAAACCCCAAAGCATACAGCCCACTGAATTTTGACAAAGGATATAGGTCAATCCATTGGGAAAAGGAAAACCTCTTAGCGAATGAAGCTGGAAAAACTGAGTATCCACCTGTAGAAAGATGAAACTGTACTCTCATCTTTCACCATTAACAAAAATCAACTCAAAATGGATCAAAGAGCTGAACCTAAGACCTCAAACTATAAAGCTACTCATGAAAAACACTAGAGAAACTTTGGAAAACATTGGGGTAGGCAAAAACTTCTTAAATAAGACTCCCAAAGCACAGGCAATAATCCCCAAATAGAAAAGTGGGATTACATCAAATTAAGAATTTTCTGCACCACAAAGGACACACTAATTAGTGTGAATCAACAACCCTCAGAATGGGATAATATTTTTGTAAACTATGTCTTATATAAGGGACTGATAACCAGAATACAGGGCAACTCAAGTGACTTACCTGAAAATAAATGATTAACCCAATTAAAAGATGGAAAAAAGAACTGAACAAAAAATCTAAGACATATGAACGGCCAAAAAACATCTGAGGAAATGTTCAACATCCCTCATCATAAGAGAGATCCAGATTAAAACCACAATGAGATACCACCTAACCCCTGTCAGAATGGAGAAGTTTAAAAATACAAAAAATGATAAGTATTGTTGGGGTTAAGAAAGCATTCTTCATTGGGAATGGTCACACTGCAATCTTTTCTCCATCTCTCTCTTTCCTTGGGATTTTGGGCACACATATACATCCACTCAGAGTGCTTATCAAATTGCCAGGTCTGGGACTCAAAACACATAGTCGTCTGTGCAGGATCTGTTTCCTAGTCTTTTGTATTTAAAATGTTTCTTTTCCTTGCTGTACTATAATATTTCAAAATGTAGGCCTCTGATATTAGTTAATTCTGTTACTTGATACACTTCACAGCAAGGTCCAAAGAGTTATAAAATATTTTATAATTCATCATCTGTACTTGCTTTGTACATGTCATCTGAGAATAAAACTCCATTAGTCTGAAGCCATTAACATACCCGGGCTTTAATCTTAACACTTTATGGGTAGACATTATCATGGTCCAGTATACCATCTAAGATTGGCACTTTCTTATCCAGCACTGGATTACAAAGAAAATTATCCATTGGAATAAGTTCTAGAATCTAGGCTAATATGACTAGAAGTTAAAGAAGAACTTACAAACAAGAGAGCTGTAATAGTGTTTATAAAAAAATATATTGAAACAATGAGTAAACATAGGAATTGAGATCAATTGTGCTTTATATTCCATCTGCAATATCATTCGTTTCCTTTCTATTGAAAAATAGGGGTTGGAGTTATCATTAGCTTCTTTTTTGTTTTATACCTGTTTGATTTGAAATGTCTCTCTCTTTGCAAGAAACACAAATAAAACAGCAAACAAATCTTCCTTCTTGAGTAACTTTCTGGAATCCAGGACGACAGCTCTGGCTACACACAGATTCAGGAATCTGAGCATAAAATAGTATCAATAGTCATAATCATGTACATTATCAGCTGCTTTGATAGATATCTATGTTTCTCTCCACCTCAGAAAAATAAGCTTTTACCTGTAGTAGAAGTTCATCACTACATATCCTCCCAACTCCCATCATGTTGATATTACCTAGATTTCTCTTTAGGACTTGCTACAATTTGCTTTCCTCTTTACCAACTTTAACAAATATTACCAAGGTACCTAATAATCTTATTTCCAATGGTACTGTAAATAGCCTTTCAGATGATTCTCTTTACTAAAACACTTTATTTAAAACTATTTCAGTGCAGTTTTCTTCATGGTTAAGGTTTGAGAAATGGAGTTTCTGAGAATATTTGAACTATGCTCTCATTTCTGGTTTGGTAGAAATTTTAGATTCTAGATTTTTAGAAAGTCTGATGATGTGACATGTAGGCACACTATTAAAATTTAACTATTTAAAAAATATGGACCATTCAAATAGAAAGAGATGAAATTATCTCTATTTGCACATGACATGATTCTATACACAGCAAATCCAATGATATCCATGAAGAAATTGCTGAAAGTAATAAATTAATACAGTAAACTAGCAGAATACAAAATCAACATACAAAAGTCGATAGCATTTCTATTTACAAACAACAAGCAGACTGATATAGACTTGAAGAAAGTAATACCTTTTACCATAGCCACAAAATATATATGATACATGAGGATAAACCTAACCAAGGAACTCAAAGATCTTTACAAGGCAAGCTATGAAAATCTTAAACAGGATATTGAAAAAGACACAAAAAAGTGGAAGGACATCCCGTGTTCCTGGATTGGAATAATTAATATAATCAAAATGGCAATTCTATCCAAATTAATCTACTTATTTACTGCAATTACAATTAAATTCCCAAGACATTCTTCACAGATCTAGAAAAGACAATCAGAATTTGTCTGGAATTATAAAAGACTCCATATTGGCAAAGCAATCCTGTGCAAGAAGAGTGGAGTGGGGCCATTCTCTGACTCCAAAATATACTATAAAGCTTTAATAATCAAAACAGGATGGTACTGGCACAAAAACAGACAGGTGAAACAATGAAATAGAATAGAGACCCCAGAAATAAACCCCAAAGCATACAGCCCACTGAATTTTGACAAAGGATATAGGTCAATCCATTGGGAAAAGGAAAACCTCTTAGCGAATGAAGCTGGAAAAACTGAGTATCCACCTGTAGAAAGATGAAACTGTACTCTCATCTTTCACCATTAACAAAAATCAACTCAAAATGGATCAAAGAGCTGAACCTAAGACCTCAAACTATAAAGCTACTCATGAAAAACACTAGAGAAACTTTGGAAAACATTGGGGTAGGCAAAAACTTCTTAAATAAGACTCCCAAAGCACAGGCAATAATCCCCAAATAGAAAAGTGGGATTACATCAAATTAAGAATTTTCTGCACCACAAAGGACACACTAATTAGTGTGAATCAACAACCCTCAGAATGGGATAATATTTTTGTAAACTATGTCTTATATAAGGGACTGATAACCAGAATACAGGGCAACTCAAGTGACTTACCTGAAAATAAATGATTAACCCAATTAAAAGATGGAAAAAAGAACTGAACAAAAAATCTAAGACATATGAACGGCCAAAAAACATCTGAGGAAATGTTCAACATCCCTCATCATAAGAGAGATCCAGATTAAAACCACAATGAGATACCACCTAACCCCTGTCAGAATGGAGAAGTTTAAAAATACAAAAAATGATAAGTATTGTTGGGGTTATGGCGAAAGAGGAACTATCCTCACTGTTGGTGGGAATGTAAATTGGTCCAGCCACTGTGGAAAACAATATGGAGGTTCCTCAAAGACCTTCAAATAGAATTACCATATGATCCAGCAATTTTACTCCTGGGTATCTACCCAAAGGACAGGAGAATACTCATTTGGAAAAGCATTTGCACATCAATGTTTATTGCATCATTATTCACATTTTCTAAGACATGGAACCAACCCAAATGTCCAAGAACAGATGAATGGATTGAAAAAGTGTGGCACATATAGTCTATGGAATACTATTCAGCCATAAAAGACAAGACCCTGGCATTTGATAGAAAGTGCTCAAATATGGAAGATTTATTGCTGAGTGAAGCAAGGCAGGTTATGAAAGAGAGACATTGTATGTCTCCACTTAATATGTACCAACCTTCCACATCCTATGGTAGAGATTGAAAGATTTTAGGACATAAAAGCAGTGAAAATAGTTATGGACACTGGAGACAGTGTGGAAGGAGGGGATGAGAGACAAGAAGAGTATAGGGACAGAAATCAGGGACAATAAATAGAGAGGTAAGACCTTTATGGGAACAGAAATGGTTTATTACCTGTTGATGATAGCATGTGTAGTATTCTCAACTGGACTGGTCTGAGGTGTATTTCATCTTGGCTAAATTCTCTTTACAAGCCAAATGATGTATAACAATCAAATGTTTAGGTAAAAAATTAAATGGAATTTTAAAAAAAGAAAGAATGTGGCATATGTACTCTGGAATACTACTTAGTCATAAAAAAACAATGAGATCCTGACATTTGATACAAAGTAGATGAATATGAAAGAGTTAATACTAAGCAAAACAAGTCGGACTATGAAAGACAGACTTTGTATGTATACTAAATATCTGTGCTCTATAGCCCAAACTGATAGATTGGAAGGTATAGTAGCAGGGAGGGCAACTATAGATACTAGAGATGGTAAAGATAGAATTAATAAGGGGGTGAGTAAGAGGGAGGGAGGAAGAAGAACATGGGATAAAAAAATACATTTAAATTACACTAAAAAAGTTATTTGCTGATGATAACGTATATGGTAATGTCTTTGTCTTGTCTGATCTGCTCTCTATTCCTGTAGGGAAAAGCCATGTTGTAAAGATGGTACCGATTAAATGTAAATAATATATATATATATAAATTAATTAAAATTAATTAATTAATTAATTAGTATCAGAGCTCTTTTTTATAAACCATATAGAATGGCATTCCTTAAGACCTTTTATCACATAGACATACAATACATAATACATAAAATGTATGCATAGACACATACATACACATGGAAAGAAAAGATCTCATATTCTTCTGAAAAGACTTTTTTAATGTTTTCTTTTGCCTCTTTTTAAAGAAGTTGCAGAGGTTAGAACTAAGGTGTTTATCCCTTATCTCAGGCTCTGCTAGAAAGCAAATGGAGTTTTTAAACAAACTTGAATACCTTTAGCAAGCAAAGGGGATCCTGCAGAGCTCAGAATGCTTCACGTTTTAACCTTATCCTTTCAAGTCTTGGATTACTCCTTTTCAGTATCTGTTCATAAACCAGAGTTTAAGCTCAGTAACAGAAAAAAGCTTGTGAATTTGCATAGCACTAAATTCTTTTCTTTTTCCCCAGACTCAAAGGAAGGATTAACTATAGGGAAGTTCTTTCTAGGGCTCTTAGACAAGAATAGGTCCGAGGAGCTGCTCAGGGTAGGATAGGAAGGAGATAAAGAAAAACTGAAAGTAAAAGCTAGAGATGACAGAGGAGACAGAGGGGCCTAAATGTTTGATAGAATTTTTTTCTGCAGCTGTGTGAACAGGAGAAAGTGGTTCTCTTGGGATAGAACATTTTCCTAATATTACGAAAGTGGTTCTCTTGGGATAGAACATTTTCCTAATAGCACTGGATTTTATTGAAGAGTAAAGAAAATTTAGACATAAGGAATTTCAGAATATTTTCCTTTTTCTAAGACATGGAACCAACCCAAATGTCCAAGAACAGATGAATGGATTGAAAAAGTGTGGCACATATAGTCTATGGAATACTATTCAGCCATAAAAGACAAGACCCTGGCATTTGATAGAAAGTGCTCAAATATGGAAGATTTATTGCTGAGTGAAGCAAGGCAGGTTATGAAAGAGAGACATTGTATGTCTCCACTTAATATGTACCAACCTTCCACATCCTATGGTAGAGATTGAAAGATTTTAGGACATAAAAGCAGTGAAAATAGTTATGGACACTGGAGACAGTGTGGAAGGAGGGGATGAGAGACAAGAAGAGTATAGGGACAGAAATCAGGGACAATAAATAGAGAGGTAAGACCTTTATGGGAACAGAAATGGTTTATTACCTGTTGATGATAGCATGTGTAGTATTCTCAACTGGACTGGTCTGAGGTGTATTTCATCTTGGCTAAATTCTCTTTACAAGCCAAATGATGTATAACAATCAAATGTTTAGGTAAAAAATTAAATGGAATTTTAAAAAAAGAAAGAATGTGGCATATGTACTCTGGAATACTACTTAGTCATAAAAAAACAATGAGATCCTGACATTTGATACAAAGTAGATGAATATGAAAGAGTTAATACTAAGCAAAACAAGTCGGACTATGAAAGACAGACTTTGTATGTATACTAAATATCTGTGCTCTATAGCCCAAACTGATAGATTGGAAGGTATAGTAGCAGGGAGGGCAACTATAGATACTAGAGATGGTAAAGATAGAATTAATAAGGGGGTGAGTAAGAGGGAGGGAGGAAGAAGAACATGGGATAAAAAAATACATTTAATTGACACTAAAAAAGTTATTTGCTGATGATAACGTATATGGTAATGTCTTTGTCTTGTCTGATCTGCTCTCTATTCGTGTGGGGAAAAGCCATGTTGTAAAGATGTTACTGATTAAATGTAAATAATATATATATATATAAATTAATTAAAATTAATTAATTAATTAATTAGTATCAGAGCTCTTTTTTATAAACCATATAGAATGGCATTCCTTAAGACCTTTTATCACATAGACATACAATACATAATACCTAAAATGTATGCATAGACACATACATACACATGGAAAGAAAAGATCTCATATTCTTCTGAAAAGACTTTTTTAATGTTTTCTTTTGCCTCTTTTTAAAGAAGTTGCAGAGGTTAGAACTAAGGTGTTTATCCCTTATCTCAGGCTCTGCTAGAAAGCAAATGGAGTTTTTAAACAAACTTGAATACCTTTAGCAAGCAAAGGGGATCCTGCAGAGCTCAGAATGCTTCACGTTTTAACCTTATCCTTTCAAGTCTTGGATTACTCCTTTTCAGTATCTGTTCAAAAACCAGAGTTTAAGCTCAGTAACAGAAAAAAGCTTGTGAATTTGCATAGCACTAAATTCTTTTCTTTTTCCCCAGACTCAAAGGAAGGATTAACTATAGGGAAGTTCTTTCTAGGGCTCTTAGACAAGAATAGGTCCGAGGAGCTGCTCAGGGTAGGATAGGAAGGAGATAAAGAAAAACTGAAAGTAAAAGCTAGAGATGACAGAGGAGACAGAGGGGCCTAAATGTTTGATAGAATTTTTTTCTGCAGCTGTGTGAACAGGAGAAAGTGGTTCTCTTGGGATAGAACATTTTCCTAATAGCACTGGATTTTATTGAAGAGTAAAGAAAATTTAGACATAAGGAATTTCAGAATATTTTCCTAATCTGTGGCAAAAAAAAGATCTAATTGAAAGATACTATTGTAATTAATACTTCTATCTGGAGACCATGCCCTGCCATTTTCTAATTTGCATTGTGGCCAAGCCTTAGTACAAAAATTAAACTCTTCTTTCTTTCAAAACCTATTTCAGGAGTGTCAAATCATTTCACATGGTTGAGGGTGGTACTCCCCATCTGTGAGAAGAGGAGGGGCAGAAGCATCTCCTTTAGTCTCCATTCTTTGAAACTAGGAGAAGGGGGAAAGAGAGGTATCTCCCTTTTGCCCCCCATTCTCCAAACTGGGAGAAAAAGGAGAGGAAGGAGCATCTGAACCCACAAGTAGAAGAGTTGGGCCTTTCCACTGTGCATGTCTGGAGAAGTGTGTGGGCGACATCCATAGCCCAAATCAGTTACCAATCCTAACCACACTCCGACATTGACCGCAATACCCACACCAACAATCCGGAGGGAAATGAGGGAAGGAAGAACCAAAGAAAGCAGTAGAGGTAAAACTTTTGCACAAATGCTTGTTCCTAGCTGGTCTTTTGACCCTGTTTGGGAGTGTATGTACAGAAGATTGGACAACCCCATGAGCAAACCCAACAGTGCTAGCTTTTGGAGGGCTACCAAGGGCCACTGGGATTCTCCTCTAATATAATTCAAATGTTCCCATCTTCCATGGGTGGTTTTAGGCAAATGTTCCTGTGCATTGTCCCATCTGTTCTAAGGGAAGGGGAATATTGGATACAATTAAGGCCAAGAAAAGTATGCTTCAAAAGTAAGTAAGGCTATTATTTTACCCCAGTTAAGTCCTTCTTCAAATAGTTCCTTTGCTGACTGCTAAAATAAGGAAAAAGCATTATCCAGGGTTAACTCGAGATCGAGTAGATGGAAAAAGTGTCAGGGAAAGTTATTCAAATTGGTCACAGAGAGCCATGAGGTGGCCTGATTAACATAGTTATAGATAAAGAGATTAGTGGACAGGCACATGTTAAGAAGGTTCCATCCTCTGATTCCAGGATATCTGTGAGAGGAAAAAAATAAAGGAAAAAGGGCTTCTCAGTTCCTTCAGATTTTAGTGTGTCTCCCATTTTGTAGAGACTGAAGCATGATCTATGAAAATTCCTACCTAGTAGAAAAACTTCTGTAAGTGGAATTGGCTGTCATTTTTCTGAGAGATCAGAACAAAAGAGGGGGACACCAGGTTAAGTTTTTCATTTGGCCCAGGAACTGTTGACTGTGACCATATTTGCATCAAACTTATTATGTCTTAATACTTCTGTTGCCTACATTTGCCATTAACACTGTATTCAGAATTTCCATAATTACTGTACATCCTATTTACAATATGATTTGATGCATAAATTAACTTTGAGCATACTTGGAATGCGCCTCAATCCAGTGAGAATAGGTGACATAGAATACTATGATGTGGGGGCCAAGGAAAAGGGCGATTAAGCAGGTGTCTCCAAAGAGCCAATAAGCAACTTTTGATATCTATCAGAAGAACTAAAGAGCAAAACTAGTCTGGCAAAGGCAATATAATATGAGCCTCTCAACAATGCCAATCCAATTTATATCATATGCATGCTGAAGGTGGGGGAGTCCCAATTATTTTACTTAAGGCATCTTTCACTTCTTTTGAGTCTTGATTGGTTAGTATGGGGGGGGGTGAAGGAGAGTTGTTCAGCAGAGATTTTAGAGCCTATAGAGTAAGAGGGTCTCTGCACATTTTGATTAAACCTATAAGGAGGAGAAGAAAGACTCTGTGGGCTTGAAGGCGAGAGAGCAGAGGAACCTCTTCCAACTCAATTGGGTAGATGGGGGGAAATCCATAACCTTAGAGCCTTCTAGAGCTCAAGAGGGTGGCCCTGGGTAAGCATTTGGAGTTGTTCTGAGACGTGTTGCCCTGAGATGTGTTGCTCTTCCCACATGGTGTTTGGAATTCTTAGCTTCTGGACTGTGTAGACCTAAAAAGTAGAACAAAGATGGCTTGACCCACTTCAACACACCCAGGAAAGTTACTGGAAATACTCTGTTCTTCAGTGAACAGTCTTGGGGACTGAGAGGATCTGAGCAGCAACGCTCCCTTGCCTGTGGATGTGGGAAAAACCTAAAGGAAGGACAGAGAAGAGTCTATTCTGATATCTGGTTGGGCAGTCAGGAGGTGGCTTGCACTCCCAGAACCTTCAAAATGCACCAAAAGGACCAGCAAGTGGCACGGTGGTTAAGGGTGCTGGACTCCCACATGGCTGACTACAGTTCGAGTCTTGGACCTGGTGGCTTGCTTTCTCACTCTCTCTCTCTGTCCCTCTCCGGTAAAATAAAAATAAGTAAGTAAGTAAGTAAATAAATAAATAAAATTAAATTAAATATTTTTTTTTTTGGTAAAGAATGTACCAGAGAATAGCCCTAGGCTTCCTCAGTTGTTCCAAGAACTTTCACCTTTCCACGTGACAGTCTGGTTCTCAGAAATGAATCTAAGAATCAGAGATTGTCTGAAAATAAAAGAAAAAGTATAGAGTCCTGAATGCTTTTCTGATGTAAAGAAGAGGAGTAAAGGTGGATTTCTGGCCAATGCACCAAAATATGACACAGGGATGTGGAAGTGCAGTGGCGATCAGGCCCAGCACCACAGTGGGACACAGGTTCTTGTCTCACACTCATGAAGAATTAGAGATATGGACACAGAGAAAGGCTAGCAAGTGGAGTTTAATAAGGGAGAGAAAGAAAAACAGAGCTCCCAAGCGGGGAGCGCATCCCAGAAAATGGGAGAGTTGCCAAAAAGGAGCTAGGGCAGGGGACTTTATCTTGGTCAGGAAGGGCTTTGTCTGAGCTTATTCTAGGGGCTTGCACATGTGTTCCTCTTTACCTCCACCATGGTGAGGGTCACATGTTGAATAGGTCTGGTCATTCTTCTCCTAATTTTGGAGAGGGTATGAAGGTCAGGAGATTCTCTGTGTCTTTAAGTTTGGGGTCATAAAATCCATTATCTTCTTCCTGGTACATGGTGGAGCCTGTAAAAAAGGCCTTTGTTTTAGGTCATGCTGCCTAGGTTAATCATTGAGTTACTGTTGCAAGCCATTTTTCCTGAGTAAGCATCTAAGCTATTGCATCCCCATCTTAAAGCTTAGCCATTTTGAATTTCCATTTTGAGCTTATACCCCAACTATTTATTTAGGATCCCTGTCTCCTATCTCACTATCATATAGTAGGCACCAGTCTTGCTTGTCAAATGAACAGGGCATGAAGTAGGCCATGGTAACCTAGACTATGTGGAATTCCAAAAGGGGAACTAGGACAAGGCTACTTGTCAGTACCACTTATGAAGCATCTCCTGGGTGTAGAGCTACATAACACATTATGGAAAAATACAAAGGAAATAAAACCAATATCAGTTGTGCAATTACCCTCTAATTTTGTGTTATTTTTATTCTTTTTCCTGGAGTTTTTGCTATTGGGCATATGCACTCGCTAGAAAGACAGAGGCAGAAAGACAGAAAGCGAGAAATCATCCCCCGGGATGATGGCTACACCGCAGTACCTTCTCCTCCATTCTCCTTTTGGGATCTTGGGTACGCATACACATGTGCCTGGCATGAGTTTAAGTCACCGGGTCCAGGACTCAAACCATGGTCAACTACATGGAATTTCAGCAACATAGCCATTATGCTAACTTCTGCTCCCTAATTAGTGTTATTTTAGGAGTTGTTAATAATTCAGATAAGTGAATAATCTAGAAATTCAAATACAATTGATTTGTAGTGCCTCACTGGCCTTTTTGTCCCATCAAGTTTCCCTTCCTACTCTTGTTTGTCAGTGCCTAATGTTAAAATATTATTAGTTGACAACCCTTGAATAATAAATAATCAAAATAAATTGACAATCCCTGATTATCCACCGATTGAATGGAATATGGTAAGGAATTGGGCAGAGACTAGCTTCAAATACCTCTTAGGTCTGGTTAATCCACAGAACAAATAATTTTCATAGAGATCATAGAAGTAAATCTCTGACCCACTTAGTGGTAAACAGATGGGCAGAACCTGGACTTTGGATTTGGATCCTGGTTTTAATTTTAGCTTATTTATTCACCAGGTGTGTGACTTAGGACAAGTGATTTTTCTCTTCTTGCAAAGCCTGTTTTCTCATATTTGTAAAATGGATTTGACTGTATATCTTTTGTAAGATAGCTGTGTTTTAATGAGATATCTAAGAGAGGGAATACTTCCTTTACCCTCTAAGTTTGGAAATTGAGGTCTTGAAATAACCTGACAGCAGGAAGATTAACAGGAGGAAAGGTATACAAATTTATTACTTGCATGGGGGCATCACATGAAAGAAAAGTGAATATCCAAAAACCTAGTGAGATGTAGAAGCTTATATAACTTCATCATAAGGAAGATTTGAGGGGGAAAGTAGGCAACTAAGGGAACAGTAAGTGGTTTTTAGGAAAGATGAATGGGTCCTCAGAATAGGTGAAAATCTGTGACAAAGTTTATCTGAATATGATGTTAATCTCTAGTCACCTCTTTTGTGATAGAGTTTCATCTTCCCTGGTTGATAAGATTCTCAGGGACAGGAATCATGACAATTTAGTTACTTTTGGAGGATCTGTCTTGGAAGTTCAAAGAAGGCCTCTCCCTGAACTTTCTGTTCCCCAAATGCTCTCAGTTTGAAGTCCAAAGTGGCAGGATTTGGAGTAGCATTTCCTAAACTCCTTCAGATGCATGAACATGTCAAAATATCTGGCACATAATAAATGCATAGTCAATGTTAGTCCTTGCTATGTAGAAACTTCCATCTGAAGGGAATGAGAGGAAAACCATATAGCAATAGTCAAGAACATGGAAGACATGTAGAAAAGCATCTACATACTTTGACCTCACAAAATACTTTTCCTCTATTCTGCATTCTTAATGTTTGAGATACGATCTGTATGTTCTTACCACTCTCCCCTGACATGTTGATTCATATATTCAGCTTCCTTCTATTTTCACTTTGGTATCTAATGGGCCTTCTCAAACCCAGCATGATCTAATCCAAAGCTCTTCTCCACCAAAATATGCTTATCCCTCTGTGTTCAGCAATCAAGCAAGTAGCAATTCCATCCTCTCATTGCTCAGGCCAAAAACTTTGAGGTGGGATCAGCACATGGTCAGGTCACTGGACTCCCATGTAGTTTACCATGAATCGAGTCTCAGACCTAGTGGCTTAAACTCATGCTGGGTGCATGTGAGAGCATGCCTAAAATCCTGAGAGGAGAATGGAGGAGAAGGGATTGCTGATAGCCACATGACTTCTTCCTTAGTTCTTCCAGGTCTTTTTAAAGATATTACCTTATAAGAAAGCCTTTCCCTGACCAATTTCCAATCACTTTCTGTCCCCTCACTTTGCCATATTTTTCTTCTTTGTGCCTATCATCATCTGACATATATTTATTTGTTTATTGTGTAACTCCTTTTCAGCCACAACTAGAATACCAGTTCCATGAGGACATATTTTTTGTCTTTTTTTTTCTTGTCCATTTTTGTTCACTGCTTTATCTACAGGACCAAAAATAATGCCTATTTTTAGACTTTCAAATAAATGTTCCACTCATTGATGAAATGAATGAATTCCTCTCCTAGTAGAGAAAGAGGAAGAAGAAAGAAGGACTGGTCAGATGTGTTACTATATAGGCAAGGACTTTTATTTCAGCACAGTAAAACAGGAAGAGACAGTTGTCTTATGTTACATGAGGCAACTTCCTCAGAAGAGAAACTGAAGGTTACATAGCTAAGTAGGGGAGTAGGGGAGAAAGGAACACTGGTTGAACATTCATCTCCTGTGTGCCAGCCTTTCTCATGGACTTCTGTGGAAGTTTAGTATTATCCACATTTCACTGACAGAAAACCAAGGCCCAGAGAGGTTAAATGGTCCACATTCAAATGGCAGCTAAGAGTCTAAATTTGAATCCAAGTCTGACTCAAAAATGCTATGCTTTGTTCTCAGTCTTACCTCCCAGACACTAAAAGATATATCAAAAATTCAGCTTCACAAAACTAGACATGCAGGGATTATGATTCCTGGAGTGGCAGTGATAAAGCATCTGGAGGTCAGAGATTCTTCTCCCTCCAGTCTTGCCCCAAATTCAAGACCACTGTGAACACTATGATTAAATGCGCTTAAATCTGCTTCCTATCCAGTCATTCTCTTGCATGGTAACCCTCAATAACTCCCTATTGGCTATAGAACAGCAACCTAACTCCTTAGCCTGGCATCCAAGGTACTCAAAGAGCTGCTAGGCCTCCATAAACCTCTGCTTCTGTATAACTGTGACTCTCATTGTCCGGGAACAAGTATCTACACTCCTGCTTCTTTGCCTTTATCTTACATTACTCTCCTTCCTTCCCCTTTCCAATATTCTTTCCCTTCCTCTTTGCCTGTATGAAATCAGCACATCCTTCAAGGCCCAGCTGAACGTCCACTGCTGACCCTGCCTGCCTACAGTACCCTCCATCAGGACACCCTGGCTATAAGTCTCATTTGGAACTCAGAGCATGCCACCCACAATTTCTCATTCTTCTCCCATTCTGTGTGAGGGTCTCATTTCTCCAGTTTATAGCCAATGCTCCTCAAAGGACAAGACTGTCTTATCCCTCTCAAAGCTTGCCTGAAAACCAGTGCTTACCAAATCTTTGTTAATGGATTAAAGACTGCAGAGATGGATTCTAAACAGGATTTTGAAGGCAGACAAGGTCTGGGTTTGAAAGCAAAGTAAAACAAAATTGTGAACATGTTTATATACGTAAAGTTACCTGGAGAATTTAGAAAAAAAAATCTTAAAACACATACTGAACAAGGGGGAAGAATAGTACCTTTTACTTACTAGGAAATGATTATTGCCATGACTAGCATAGAAATGTTTGCAGAAATCCATGAAGCAATGGCAAGGAGTTAGAAATTCTTCTTGCTGTAAGGGAGCAAGAAGATGGCATAGCATTAACATGGAATATTCATTTTTGCAATAAAGTCTCTGGCTACTCACAGTGGTTGAGCATATGGAGAGACTTCCACTTCATAAGAAGAATTTTTCATTCAAAAATAGAAAATCTTGTTACTGGAAGAATGCCATTTGCATCTGTGTCCCCTGAAATGTGTGTCAGCCCCCACTATTTGGACCACCAAGTAGCCTGGAAACATAGTACATATTGCACAGAGCCATATTGCATGTCACATCAGGACTACAGTTAGCTCATAGATTCAGTTTGGGCAGAGTAGGACTTCAAGAATTTTTGACAGTGCTTTTATAAGTTCTCACATCCTCTGAACAACTATGTGGGGCAGGTAGAGTATCTATTTGACCTCATTTAACAAGGGAGAAAATAGAAGCTCAGTGAGGTAGAATGACTTATCTAAGATCGCAAAGACAGTGTACCTGACTCAGCTTAGGGTTCTTTTTCTTACTAAAACTATCATATGTATCCATCACACTTAATGCTTGCCTAGTTGATTTGCCCGAAGAGCTTTTTGCTTATGCCCACAAACTTAATTTCCTGGTCATGAAAATTAGGAAACATATTCTCAGGATCTGAGCACTGGGAAGTCAGGCATCCCCCAGATCTGATCTTCATTTTGTGATAAGCAACTTGTGACAGGGCTTGGAAGAATCTGGAGCTACAGTAACTTTCCCAAATTCACTCCAGCTTCCTCCACCTAGATTATATTGAGGAAATACTGCTGACTTTGAGTGTTTTAAGTATCACATTTATTCAGCAAGTATTCACAGGGTACCTGCTATGTGTCAGGTGTTGCTCTAAATGCTGAAGATATGCTAATGGACAAAAGGTAGAATTAATACAATATACAATTAGAACACCTATTCTGAAAAATAAAAACTCTGTTGTTTACAAATACATTATAACAGCAAATGCCATCAAATGGTCTTCTCTCTCCTCTTACTACATCACATCTCTGAGATGGATCAGACTCAGGCACACTCCTAGGGATGAGAAATATCATGTTTAGTAGTTTCAGGGTCTTCAAAATTGAACAAAAGTCACAAATTACCCCAGCTAAAAGGCTTTCCTTTATTTATTTATTTTTGAAGAGTTTCTTTCTTTATTTTTTTAATTTTGTTTTTGTTTTGTTTTGTTTTGCTTTTGCTATAGGGCACATGAGCTTGCCAGAAAGACAGAGAGAGACTGAGAGACAGAAAGTGAGAAATCATCCTCCAGGGAGGATAGCCATGCTGCAATCCTTTCTCCTCCATTCTCCTCTTGGGATCTTGGACATGCACGCACACGCACCCAGCATGAGTTCAAGTCACCGGGTCTGGAACTTGAACTGAGGTCGACTACATGGGAGTCCAGCAAGGCAACCATTACGCCATTCACTGGTCCCAAGGCTTTCCTTTAAATAACTCAGACACTGATAAGAAATAATCTATTACAATTTTTTGAATGATCCATATTTTTTCTTTTCTAAAATTAAATTTATATTTACATTTAATCACTGTATATCTTTAGACTGTACAACATGTTTTTTCCTGGCATGAATATGATGCATATTTGTTAGGTTGAAGACATTAACATATACATTATCATCAACAGATAACTTTTCACTTTTGTATTTATTAAATGTTTTTTTTTCCTTAATTCCCTCACACTCATTACTCAATCCCACCTATCTTGTCTCCAGTGTCTACAGTTACCCTCCCTGCTATTATACCTTTCAACTTTTCAGTTTCTGCTAAAGAGTGCAGACATTTGGTTTATTTAAGTGGGGACATACAGTGTCTGTCTTATATAGTCTGGCTTACTTCTCTTAACATTTAATCTTACGTATATTCTTCTACTTTACATCAAATGTCAAGGCTTCATTGTTTTTCAGCCTATTACTTCTCCACCTAGCTGCTTAGCACTTGTTGAGTAAAAGCCTAGGAAAGGACTCTACAGGGTAACAGTCTGGTTCCTGGAAGAATGGGAATCATGGTCCAAGTTTAATAGACAGTGCCTGAGGATAAGCTCTGAGTTTAACTTGGGTCTTAGGACATTTTCTTTCTTTCTTTCTTTTTATGGAGAGGTTTTTGCTATAGGGCGCATGCGCCGGCCAGAAAGACAGAGAAATACAGAGAGACAGAAAGCAAGAAATCACCTCCCGGGATGGGGGTGGGGAATGGCCATGCCACAATCCCTTTTCCTCCATTCTCCTCTTGTGATCTTGGATATGCACGCACATGTGCCCGGTGTGAGTTTAAGCCACCGGATCCGGGACTCAAACCGCAGTCAACTACATGGGAGTCCAGCAACATAGCCATTACGCCAACTGCTAGTCCCCAGGGTCTTAGGATGTTGTATTTATACACACACACGCATCTTTCAAAAAGTTTATGGAAAACTATTTTAAAAGTATGAATGGAGTTAAAAAATGTTTTACTAAAGTCATATTTTAATTCCAGTTTTCTATGGAAATTTTTATTGAAGTATAATAACCATACATATTTGTGGGGTGCAATGAGATTTTTCAATACAAGAATACAATGTGTATTGATTAAATCAAGGTAATTAGTATATCCATCATTTCAGCTATTAGTCATTACTTTGTGTTGGAAGTGTTCAAAAATCTGTTTTAGTTACTTTGAGATTATTTTCTATAAACTTTTTGAAGCTCCATCATATATAGTCAACCATAAATATATTCTAAATAGATCAAATAATAGAATTAAGATGAGTAATAGAAAGTATGAAAAGATTTGTAAGATGTAAAATGTTATACAAATGTAAGGTACTAAAATACTAGCTACCTTGTATTAAATACTTATTATGTGCCAGTGTGCCAGGCACTATGCTAAACAAAGTTACATATGTTTATTTCATTTGATCTTTAAGAACTTATAAGGTAAGTTGCTCGTTTTCCTATATGTTAAAAAAAAAAAGAAAAAGGCCCAGAGTAAAGTGCAGTAATGTTTCTTGTATCCCGAATACTACCAGCTAGTACACAGTAGTGCCAGGATTCAAATCCAGATCTGTCCTGATGGAAAAGCCCACTCTCAAAATAAATTAACCACATGGGGACCAGCAGTTAGTGTAATATAAATAAATAAATAAATAAAAATTAACCACTTAATTTTGAAAACTCAAAAACCCAAAGAATAGGAGTTTTCTGTCATTTTAAAACTGAGATATATTAGATGTTAGATGGTGGTACTCTTTCTTCATCCCAATACAATTTTACAATATAATAGGAAGGCATGTTACTTCAGCCAAGCTAAATTAGATTTCAAAAATCAAAAATAAACTAGAAAATTTTAGCAGCAGTATGTAGAGACCAGAAGATTACATGAAGTAGAGCCAAGGAGAAATAGTGGTATGCTTGGTAACAGAGAGTATACAAAGTGTTAACTCAAAAGAATAGTCTTCATAAAAACTTCCCAGAGTGTCTATAGATCCTTTCATTTGTCCATTTGTTACTTCATTAATTCATCCATCCAGTTTTCAAAAAGTTTTTCAGCAATGGCTATAGGCACTCATAGAATTATGCCAGCTAATGAAAGAATATCCAGGAGACCAAATGCAGCATGTCATAGACCTACCTAGACCTGTTCTGATCACTATCTTAATCCTTTTTATACAAGTTCTGTTCAGTTCAGTCAATTCAGGGATTTTTGTCTTTCCTTGAGAACATATCTCCCTCCAGTTAACACTGAGAATACAAGTTTTGCTTGACTGAAAGGTGTTTTAAAGCAATGATCATTGAATAATAATCTTCCACAAAGTGACTCCTTTCTGAGGAGACTGGAAGCTAAGCTTTACTTAACATCAGAAGTCAGGATCTATAGAAGCAGGAGTCGAGACACCAAGCCTATGTCTGAAAGAAAGAAGCTGCTTTTAAGAATGTGCTAAATTGCTTGGGACAGTAGACTGGCTGAGAGGGAAGCCCAAAGAAGTTACATGATCTAAGTTACATGATCTAAGTGTCACTACTAACCCAGAGAACTTGAGACCCTTACGCCTTTAGACCTTAGCCCTGCAATATTAGGTGTGATATGCCAAGTTTAGCGCTTTTTTAAATTTCCAGTTTCAAAATTCATACCTCTTTACTTTTCTCAAAAGTAAAGAGTTCTTGCTGACTCAAGAACTCTGAACTAGAAAGCCCTGTGGAGATCACTTAGTCCAATTCAACCATTTTTCAAAAAAAGAAACTGAAGCCTAGAAAAAAAACAAGAACCATTTTAATGAATGAGCTGGACTAGAACCTACTGCCCATTCCCCCCTCCCTACCCACAAACCACTAGCTTATATATCTGCAGCTGATCATGTTACAGAATTTTCAAGGCATGTGAGTTACTTTCATTTTACTTCTGCTAAAAGCATGAATCTGAAAACTGACTAAAATCATTGACTTAGCTTCTGACTCCTAGTTCCGTTCTGTACTAACCCCTAATGATTTTCATGGTTAGTACTTACTCTTGAAGTATTAGGTCATCGTGAAAGTTATGACATATTATTTCATAGAAAAAATAACTTTCCTGATGACCCATATTTCTCCATTTTACTCTATCTCATTCCTGAATTCAACTAGCTGAGTGAAAATTCTTATCTTACCTTGACTGTTTCAGAAGTCCAATACAAAAAGGCTCTGTGAAACCAACCTTAATTCTTTACCTAGTGACATTTATTTTGGAAGAAGCAGCAGCCAAAGCTGTCCCATAAATGCACTCTTAATATTTTGAAATTTTAGGATAAATGAACTTTTAGTGCAAACGATTTCTACATAAAACTGCAGTTTAAAGAAAGGACAGAATTCACTGGCAAACTACCAATTGACCAATGAGAAACACCAACCTCCCAAATAGGGTGATTCGACCTACCCTGGACAAGTCAGAGAACTTCTTTCTGTCTTTCTTTCTCTTTTTTTTGATAGTTCATTCATTTTATTGAAGTAGCATTCCATGATATGGATATATCACAGTTTACTTAAATCATTTATTCATGGAAGGACAAATGGGTTATTCCTAATTTTTTTCACTATATAAAAAGAACAGTGCTATAAAAATTCATGTATAGATTTTTGTATCAACATACACCTTCATTTCTCTGAGATAAATGCCTAGGAACACAAGTTCTGGGTCATATGGTAGTTGTAGGTTTCATTTTATAAAAAGCTGTCTAATGTATTCAGAGTGGCTATGGCATGTTACAGTTACACCAGAAATGTACATTTGTTTATATTTGTTCCAGCATTTGGTGTTGTCACTATTTTTTGTTTTAGCCATTCTTTTTTTAAAATTTTTATTATCATCATAATCTTCTTTATATTACATTGGATTACATATAACTTCACAGTGTATTACATTGCTTTTTCAAAAGGGAATGCCATGCATGTCAGTCAATACAGAGACATTAATTTCCTCACTTCATCATTCAATATCTTTTCAATGTTTTTCCCAATCATTATTATTATTCTAATTATTATTTTTTTAAACAGCCAATCACTATTTCTCATTTTGCTTGTAAAAAGACTTTACTTATCATGAAATACTTCTCAGACCAATCCAGTTGAGAATACTATACATGCCATCATCAACAGGTAATAAGCCATATCTGTTTCCCACTGATGTCCTG
>NW_006198396.1:136039-143694 GCF_000334495.1 Tupaia belangeri chinensis | reverse complement strand
CATTCTGACAGGGGTTAGGTGGTATCTCATTGTGGTTTTTATCTGCATCTCCCTTATAATGAGGGATGTTGAGCATTTTCTCATATGCTTTTTCTCTGTTCGTTTGTTTTCCTTAGAGAGATTTTTGTTCAGCTCATTTTCCCATCTTTTAATTGGGTTAATCTTTTTTTTTTTTTTTGCATAAGGCACTTCAGTTCCCTATGTATTCTGGTTATCAGTCCCTTGTCTGAGGCATATTTAACAAAAATATTTTCCCATTCTGAGGGGGACAATATATATATTTTTTAAGGTTTTGGCCAAGGGCTTGTTTGTTTGCTGGAGAGAGACAGAAAGACAGTGAAAGGGGAAGTGAGAAATCACCTCCTGGGGGAGATGACCACTCCACAATCCCTTCTCCTCAATTCTCTTCTGGGGACTTTGGGCACACATGTACATGCAGCCAGCATGACTGTCAAGCCATCAGGTCTGGGTCTTGAACCACAGTCAGCCATGTGGGAGTCTACCACCCCAACCACCACACCACCCACTTCATTCAGGACAATTCTTTTGAAAGGCAATTTGGCAATATATAGCAAAAGTCATGGGGAAAACATGCCCTCTTATATAATAATTCTGCTCCAAGAAACCTGTCATTAATGTAATCATTCAAAAGAAAGAAACTATGTGTGAAAATATTTTATAATACCATTATGTATATTCTCAAAAACAAAAACTTGCAATAACCAGTATCCAATCAAAATTAGAGTAGTTAATGAATTAAGACACATAGATTGAATGGAATATTGTGTAGGCAATAAAAATCATAACTCTGAGAATTGCAATAAACATAGAAAAGCCCAAACACAGTAACATTGAGACAAAAATAGGACACACAACTGTAAAGTAGACATATTCACTCTATAAAATTCTATAAAATGTATAAAACTCTATACAAATGTATCTCCAGATACAAATTATGAAACAGATACATGAAAACAATTGTGTTCAATGGTGGGATTAAAGAATGAAATAGCTCCTTCTTTTTTTTTTTTCATAAAGTACAGTAGCTAAAATAAGTTAAACATAAATTTAAATAAAACAAATAAGTGAAACACCTGTTACCTTAACATCTAGAAGCCTAATATTAGAATCTTTTCTCTCCCTAGGCTGAGCTTCTAGAGCTACCAGTTTCTGCCATCTGCTTCTAATCCTGGAGAAAAGAAGGGGAAAAGAGGAAAGAGGTATTGCTAAAGGAGAGGTACCCAAGAAAATGTGCCTGTGACATCCCAAAGACTTATTACTGCTGAATGTTTGCTTATTGTACTGAAGAAGTTGAGCATTCCAATAGACTAGGATTCCCTTGCCTCCACTTTTATTTAACAATGAAAGAAATTTCCTTTCAACAACTGTCAAAACAGGTATTTCTTTTCTGGAGAGCAGTTACTTTTTATTCACGTAAATGTTTATTTGGATAGATGGTACAATAATAATAATAAAGAACATTTGAAAGTCATAATGTCTATAATTCCATCACTTGAACAGTTTTCCTTTTTTGAATGTTACCTTTAATGGGTATAAATGATTTTTACATATTTACCATTATGGTATGCACATAAGTTTGAATTCTGTTTTCTCTTACTAATATATCATTAGTATACTTCATTTTTATAATCTTTGTAGTTATTTTAGTGACTATTTCATGCTGTGGATACGTCATCATTTACTAAGCCATGTGGTCATCCTAGGTGGATTCCAATTTTTTCCAACCTTCCATTTCATTCTGATGAAAAGGAAAGAAGCTCTTTTGAGGAGTATTGTCTAGTTGATTAAGAGAAAAGCCTTCCAACACTTTTTGAAAGCCTATATTTGGTATTCCGATGTCCTAGATAAGAGATTGTCCACTAAGATGACTCAGAGAAAGCGGCCAACATACAGGGAGAGTTCTGGCATTTGGAATAAAGCTGTTGTTGGGTTTTGCTCTGTTCTGTCTCTGGCTAGACAGAGGAAAATCCCTCACATGGGACAGATGAGGAGGAAAACATTAAACTTGCATTCCTAGGCTGGACAGAGCCTTATGTAGACCTCCATTCTTATGCCAGCTCTAGTTCTTTTGAAGAGTATTGTCTAGCTGATTAATATAAAAGATATGTAATTGTCACATCCCTCTTAACCTCAACTCCTCATCTGTAAGTGAGGAATTGGACTAGATAATGTTGGGGTCCTCTCTAATTCTAATTTAAACCTGAGTTACACATTGGTCTGCTCTACAATCTTGTTGACTTCATGTCTTTTTTTCCCCCTATGAGGCACTTGTACTTTCCAAAGAGTAATAGAGACAGAGGGAAAGATAAAGCACCACCCATAAGAAATGGTCACTCTCAATCCTTTCTCCATCTCTTCTTCTCAAATTTTGGGCATACATGCACACACACTTGGTATGTTTCTCAAGGTGCTAGGTCTGTGCTTTGAACTGTAGGATTGGCCATGTGAGATATGGATGCCTTAGCTAGCAGGTTGTGGAACTGGCCTTGACTTTCTGTCCTAACTAATCTAAGCTTCATGTCTCAAAGCCACTAATCTACCATTTGTCTCCCTCACACTCAAGAAATGACCTTTACTTTACTTTCTACTTGACTCAAGTCATCTTCAAGTAGCATGAACTACCTCAACTTCCTTCCTTACCCAGTCTCTTCTTTCTTATGACAGAGAAAGAAATTTGTCTCACTTCCAGGTTTTGATCAAACTCCTTTTGCTTCTGTAGAGACTATGCTCCATTAAATATAGCCTATCAGCATTTTCAGTTTCTTCCTTTCTTCTGATTCCTTTGTCTATACACATATTCAGATACATCTCATTCAAAATTCCATCCCTGGACCCAGCTATCACTTCAAGTTTTTATACTTCCCCTTCTTTTTGACATCAAGCTAAAAACTAGTCATCTATACACATAATCTCTGTTTCCTCTCCAAGGTCATCAATAGGAGTTTATTGCTACTTACTCCCTTAATTTATTGTCTTCTGCTAACTACTTCCTATGTTGTCTTTGGTGGGGCCTTTTCTCCTACTTTCAATTTGTAGACTACTCTGAAACATTGGCAAAGTCGTATATAAAATTATATGCACACTAGTCTTAAAATGTACATGAAAACATTAAGAGGAAGAAATACTTCAAAATGTTAAAATTGTTGAGTTGAGTGGTAAAAGTTATTTAGACATTCTTTCTGCTTTCCAAATTTTCTGTAATATGCTTATATTATTTAATAATTAAAAGTAGTTTCTAACAGCAAAATAAAAGAAATACGGGTGGTATCACAAATTCTACCATTGGTCCTTTCAGTTCTTTTTGCTGCCTCTCTTCCACTCTCATGACGTCATCTACTTCCATGCACTCATTCATACCCTCAATAACAGCAACTCTCATATCTATTTCTTTAGTTCCTGCTACTCTCTTGGATTTCCAGCTACCTGCTTGAAAGTAGCATCTAGAGATACATGCTACTATGTTAGATTCAACTCTTCTATCTGAGGCAGCACAGAACCTTAACAAATCCATAATATTGTCCATTTCTTCACTCTCCAAAGCTAACAGGTAAGTCTCTTTCACCCCAGGCCAAACCATCGTCCCTTAACTGAATAACTAACTGCAACAATTTTCAAATTGGTCTTTCCATTTTCTTCCTTGTTTTGCTTGTAAATCAGTGCATATAATCTGTTTAAAACATGGAGCAGACCATGGTATATCACTGCTGAGAATCCTCAGGTAACTTTCATATCAATCAGAATAAAATCCAAACCCTTACCATTTGTCTACACAGCACTACAGTCCCGACCACAGCTACATTTCCAAGCCCATCTTTCTCACTGATGATATTCTGTTTCAACTGGTTTCTGTCCTGATACCTCAACCCCACCTACTTTCTCTATTGCTTCAGAGCTATTGTACCTGCTGTTCCCCGTACCTGGACTGCCCTTAATTTTCCCCCATACCCTCACCCTCTCTACATGAAGACCTGTCAGTTGGTTATAACAACAACAATAACAACAAACTTAGACTAGGGGGCTTATAAACAATGAAAATTTACTTCTCATTGTCTTGAATGCTGGAAAGTCTAAGATTAAGGCACTGTAAGATTCAGTGTCTGATGTGAGAAATTCCTCATAGATGGTGACTGGCTGTATAGAAGGGCAAGCAGAAAGAGTAGACAGATCTCTGGAGACTTTTCATAAGGGTAGTAACCCCATTCATGAGGGCTCTACCCTCATACCTAGTCACCTCCCAAAGACCCTATGTCATTTTTTTTTACATTTTCTTTTTATTTCATTTTCTTTTATACATTCAATCACACTATTTAGCTTACAAAGTGAATATTTCAACATGTGAACATTTCTCTCTAGTCCAGTTGATAAAACTATAAAATTATCAACAGGTAATACATTTCTTTGTCCCATTAGTACTTTGCCTTTCTATTTTTCTTTTAAATGTCCTTCCTCAGACTCTACTCTTTCACACACAACTATATCTGGAATTTACGTCCATTTACTGTGTCTCTATATCCTTTAGTCAATCAGTTTCGGTCATAGAGTGCAGACACTTGGTATATATTAAGTGGGGACATACAATGTCTCTCCTTCATAGCGTGGCTTGCTTTACTCAGCAGTAAATCTTTCATATTCTTCCACTTTCTGTCAAAAGCCAGGATTTTGTTGTTTGTTATGGCTGAAGAGTATTCCATAGAATATATGTACCACAGTTTTTTAATCCATTCATCTTTTAATGGGCATTTGGGTTGGTTCCATGTCTTGGCAATTGTGAATAGTGCTGCAATAAACATCAATGTGCAAGCACTTTTCCAGTTAAGAATTCTTCTGTCTTTTGGGTAGATACCAAGGAGTGGAATTGCTGGATCATATGGTAGTTTTATTTGTAGATTTTTGAGGAATCTCCAAATTGTTCTCCACAGTGGCTGGACCAATTTACATTCCCACCAGCAGTGTAAGAGAGTTCCCCTTTCACCACAATCCCTCTGCCAGCACTTATTTTTTTGTCGTTATTGTTTTTTAATCTTAGTCATTCTGACTGGGGATAGGTGGTATCTCATTGTTGTTTTGATATGCATTTCCCTTACAATGAGGGATGTTGAGCATTTTTTCATATGCCTTTTGACTACTTGTATGTCATCTTTAGAGAGTGGTTTTTTTTCAACTCATTCTCCCATCTTTTGATATGGTTGATCATCTTTTTTCGGAACAGCTGCTTGAGTTCCTGGTGTATGCTGGTTATCAGTCCCTTATCTGACACATAGTTTACAAAAATATTTTCCCATTCTGAGGGTTGTCAATTCAAACTAATTACTGTGTCTTTTGTCATGCGGAAACTTCTTAGTCTGATGTAATCCCACTTGTCTATTTTGGGGATTATCCATTGTGCTTTTGGAGTCTTATTTAAGAAGTCTTTGCACACCCTAATGTCTCCCAGAGTTTCCCCAGTGTTTTCCAGAAGCAGTTTTATAGTTTGAGGTCTTAGATTTAGATCTTTGATCCACCTTGACTTGATTTTTGTCAGAGGTGAGAAGTAGGGGTTCATCTTTCTGCAGGTGGAGATACAGTTTTTCCAGCACCATTTGCTGAAGAGATTTTCTTTTCCCCTGGATTGACTGGTACCCCTTGTCAAAATCAATTGACTGTATGTTTGGGAATTCATTTCTGGAGACTCTATTCTGTTCCCTTGGTCCATATGTCTGTTTCTGTGCCTGTACCATGCTGTTTTGATTACCACAGCTTTGTAGCATATTTTTGGGTCAGGGAGTGAGATGCTGTCCACTCCACTCTTCCTGTGCAGTATTTCTTTGTCAATATGGGGTCTTTTATGATTCCAGAAAAATTTTATGATGGACTTTTCTAGATCTGTGAAGAATGTGTCTGGTACTTTGATTGGCATTGCATTAAATATGTAGATTAATTTGGGTAGAATTGCCATTTTGATTATACTAATTTCTTCCAATCCAGGAACATGGGATTTCCTTCCACTTTTTTGTGTAATTTTCAATTTCCTTTTTTAGTTTCTTGTAGTTTTTCTTGTGGAGGTTTTTAACATCTTTGGTTAGATTTATTCCTAAGTATCTTATACTTGCTAAAGGCCCTACTTCTAAACATTATTACACTGATCAAGTTTCATGAATTTTGAGGGGACACACTCAGACACAGAAGAGAATATGGAGTTTTTCTTCTTATCCTTCAACTCTTAGGCTTAGTATTCCTAGTATCACCTCCCTATTAAGGCTCTCCAGATCACTCTATGAAAAGAAGGCCCATTTATGTTGTCCTCTCTTAGAGGACCCTATTCATTTCCTTTGGAGCACTTATCAAAATTCATAATTTCAATGATTTGCTTGCTTTCTGGTTACTGTCAGTCTCTTTCACTGAACTGTTCCATGAGGATAGAAACAACTTTTATTTAGTCCCATAGCTTTATAACCCAGAGCCTGGAACAATGCTGGATATAGAGTAGGCTCTCAATAAATATATGTCACATGAGATTTCCCTGAATTTTGCTAAGTTTGTAAAATGTCGCAGATACTTTTACATAAAATATTTAATTCTTTTGGAGATGTTTTAAGTAGGAATTTAAAAAATTAAACTTTTGATTTTGAGACAATTGTAAAAAATAATATAGAGATCTCATTTGCCCTTCACCAGGCTATCCCCAGGGGTAATAACTTGCAAACTAACAGTACACTATCACAACCAGGATATTGACATTGATACAGCACAACCCACTGAATTTACTCATATTTTCCAGTTTTACCTCGACTCAACTCTGTGTATGTATTACATATGTATGTTCTTGTATCCACCACCATAGTTAAGTTACAGAACACTTCCATCAATGCAAGAATCTCTCATGTTTCTCCTTTGAAATAACACCTAGCATCTTCACATACACTTGCCCCAAATCCATCCCTAATGTCTGGCAACCACTAACTGATTCTCTCTTTTTAAGTTTTGTCATTTCAAGAACATGATATAAAAGTGGAGTCAGACAGTAGATAATCTTGTGGGACTATTTTTTCACTCAGCATAATTTCCTAGAGATGTAACAAAATTGTTGTGTACATTAATAGTTTGTTCCTTTTTATAACTAAGTAGTACTCCATGGTATGGATTGCCAAAATTTGTTTAATCATTAGCCTGTTTCAGGCTATCTGGGTTGTTTCCAGTTTTTTACTATTATCACTAAAACTGCTATGAACATTCATGTACAGGCTTTTGTGTGAATATTAAATTGCATTTATCTGGGATAAATGTTCAGGAGTCAATTGCTAAGCCATAGAGTAGTTGCATATTTACTTTTATAGTAAACTGTCAAATCTCACTGGAGAGAGACAGAGAAAGAGAAAGGTAGAGAGAGTGAATGCGATAGTACCCTCCCTCCAGAGGGGGTGATCATGCCACAATCTCTTCTCCACTCAGGATTTTAGGCATACATACATACACACCCAGCGTATTTTTCAACCTGCCAGGTCCAGGACTTGATCCATGTAGTCTAGCCATTTTGGATGAAGCTGCTTTAACTACACATCATGGGTTATCCTAACTTCATTCTTCTTCAAAGTTATTTTAGCTATTCTGTCCTTTTCATTTTCATATGAATTTAAGAATCAGCCAGCCATTTTTTT
>NW_006198396.1:112810-136008 GCF_000334495.1 Tupaia belangeri chinensis | reverse complement strand
TAAAGAATGCCCCTGCCATTTTTTTTTTTTTTTTTTTCAGAAACCTGCAGGGATTTTGGTAAGGATTGCATTTGAATCTGTAGATCAATTTCAGGAGAATTGACACCTTGATAATGCTGAGTCTTCTAACCTACAGAGATGACATACCTCCACAATTGTTTGGATATTCTTTAGTTTCTCCCAATAATGTTCTGTAGTGTTCACCATATAGACCTTTCATATCTTTTGTCAGAATTATCCCTAAGTATTTTGTATTAATTATCAGATGAATTATCCTTAAATATTTGGTTGCTTTTATAAATGGTATTGTTCTCTTAATTTCCATTATCATATTTTCATTGCTAGTGTAGTATATAGAAACACAATTTTTTTTTTTTTAGTTTTGCTCTAGGCCATGTGTGCTCACCAGGAAGTGACAGAAAGAAAGAGAAAGGAAAAGTGGGAACTCACTCCCCTCAAGGGATGGCCATGTTGTAATTTCTTCTCCTCCATTCTTTTCTTGGGATTTAGGGCATGCATGCACATGTGCCTGGCATTTTTATTTAATTTTACTTATTCTTTATTTGATAGCATACACAAACCACACTAAAATGTCTTTCAATAAGTAAAAGTCAGTGTTTTAGATACAGGGAATTCTGATTAGATTGGCAGAGCTATATGACTACATACATAAATAAAGTAGACATCACTACCTTATCTTTAACCCTTGTCTTTAATGGATTAACAAATACAAATTAAAACACAGGTGAATCTGCTTGGTTTTAAGAAGTGAAGGGATTTCTCCAGTATTTTTATATTAATATAACCAATTACATATAAGCCTAAATAAAAAAAAAAAACAATCTCCAGTAGGTTTCAGATGGTATTCACCATCTTCGTAGAAAAATGAGCATCACTAATTAATTACCAATTATATCCTTAGTGATAGTACTTACTGAACTGAAATTACTATAAAAAATTTAGGGGGACCAGCAGTTAGCTTAATGGCTATGTCGCTGGACTCCCATGTAGTCGACCGTGGTTTGTGTCCCAGACCTGGTGGCTTAAACTCACGTCCGGCGCGTGTGTGTCCAAGATCCCGAGAGGAGAATGGAGGAGAAGGGATTGCTGTGTGGCCATCCCCCCTGGGGGGTGATTTCTCGCTTTCTATCTCTCTGTCTCTCTCCATCTTTCTGGTGAGTGCACGCACCCTATAGCAAAAATCTCTCTCTCAAAAAAAAAATTACTATCAAAATTTTAAAAACCTGGGGCCCAGCAGGTGGCATAGTGGTTTAGGGCGCTGGACGGTGGCCAGCGCAGTTTGAGTCCTGGACCTGGTGGCTTGCTTTCTCACTTTCCCTCTCTTGCTCTCTGTCTCTCTCTGGTCAAATTTAAATAAATACATAAATAGGCTGCCAGCGCAGGATCGCCCTCCAGGTCCTCATCTACCTCAGAGAGGAAGATGGAAGGCCTGCCTGATGCTGCTGCTTTTGCAACTAAACTTAAAAACACTCTCATCTAGTGCCACAGCATTGAAGATGATTAGGTGGTGAGTTGCTAAGAAAACAAAAGATGTAACAGTTTGTAGAAAACCCTCAGAAGAACTTAATGGATATCTCTATGAAGATCAAAGTGTTATAGATGACATTGTCAATAGTATAATGGGCCATATATGCCCAGGACCCTGTTGCTTGTATTGGGACACCTTAATGACTTCATTGGATATTTTAGAGCACTTCAAAGAGAATTGCTGTGTGATGCGTTACACTACTGCTGGTCAGCTTCAGAATATAATTTCTCCGAGAGAGTTTGTTGATTTCTCCTACACTGTAGGCTATGAAGAAGGGCTTTTATCCTGTGGGATAAATCTTGACTGGAGTGAAAAGTGACCAGAATTTTTTCATGGGTATAATTATCCTGTGGTTGGTTTTGTGTTCCACTTAAAGACCATCCAAGCCAGAGCGTTTTGACCAGCTATATTCAGACAGATCTAGGTGGAATGATTCCTCAGTCTGCAGTAGACACAGCTATGGTGGCATTTTAACCAACTTCTATGGTGATTTATGAAAAGCCTTACAAAAGGCATGATACCGTCAGACATCTAGTGCTGTGCTCCCCTTAATCAACTTTTTTCTCTAGATGTGAGGCCTGTAAAAATTGTCCATTCCTCTCTTCTGCAGAGCCTTTAGTAAAATCTGAGATTTTTCTTTTGATTTAGTAGTACAGTTTCATGTTTTATTCCTAACGTAAATAGCTATGTATGAGATGGCATTTTAATTTTCTTAAATAGATTTTCGCACATTGTTTGTTATGGGACTGAATCTAGGGATAGAGAGTAAAACATAAATCCCGAAGAAGTAAAGTTCTTTGACCCAAAAAGTTGAGAGTATGAAAATGTTGGCTGCTTAGAAATTAGAGAAAGCATAAGCTTTATGCTGTTTGGTTAAAATCACCTATTTTAGAGCTTTATGAACATCTTGTGAAATTTTAATTTTTAAGTTAAATGTTATTGCTTTACTTCTGGTGTGCTGTTACAAGTTTGCTGATATTTTGGGCAGATGCAAAAAATCCTTCTCTATATTTTATAAATATTAACTTCATTGTTAGTTGACTTATACTACTTTTAAGCATTGAAAAGACCAAAAATGACTAAGAATAAATATAGTAACTACAGGTACAATTCAAAGACAATTTAGTTTTGATCTTTAGATAGCATTCTTTTCTGGGTATCTTTAAAAACACATCTGTATCTTTCTGTGCACTTATTTTGTGAATCCTAAAAACATGTATGCATGACTTTGATAGTACAGACAACTGCCAGATGTGCTCTGGGGACACCATGTTGATGGAACAGGATCCTGGGTTGTGTGAAATGCTGGTCATGTCCTATAATTATCAGTAAGGTCACCTTTCTAGAAAGTCAAACTAAAAAATGTTCTGTACATGAAAAAAAATTTAAAAATAAATAAATAAATAAATAAAGTTAAATAAAATAATTGTTAATTTTTTAAAAAAAATCCCAACAATATTATTCATTTAATGACAAGCCAGTCTTACTTACATCAGGACTGTCCAACAAAAATATCCTGTCAGCCATTCATGATCTGAGTTCTGGTGTAGAAGATCAACTTATTGAGAGGTTTTTGCTATAGGGCGTGTGCGCTCACCAGAAAGAGAGAGACAGAAAGCGAGAAATCACCCCCAGGAGGGATGGCCATGCCGCAATCCCTTCTCCTCCATTCTGCTCTCAGGATCTTGAGCACACACGCACACGCACCCGGCATGAGTTTAAGCCACCTGGTCCGGGACGTGAATCGTGGTCGACTACATGGGATTCCAGTGACATAGCCATTACACTAACTGCTGGTCCTGTGAAGATCATTTTTGTTCCAGGGATGTACTTCTTGGAATTCTCCAAATACTCCATCAGTGTATCTGCTTCCCAGGTAATGCCTTTGTTCTTGTTGGCATCTGTGTAAGAGAATCCAGGGTCCTGACCTGTCTTCTACCCAAATAGACCATGGAGATTTGGTCCAGTCTTGTGCTTGCCTCCCTTTTCCATGGTGTGGCACTGGGCACACTTCTCAACAAAAATCTTGCTTTTCTCAACATCACTCATTTTTAATTTTCTCTTTTGTAGCTTGTGATACTAGGGTTCTTGCTCAGAAGCCAGATGTCTTGCTTTCTCAGTCTGGCATGTTTTTCAAGCCTCCAGGTCTGGGACTTGAACCACACAGACAGCCATATGGTACTCAGCTGCCTTATGCACCATGCCACTGGTTGGTCTCAAAACACAATTTTTATATACTAAGCTTGTGTTCTATAATCTCACTAACTTCACTTAATGATTTGAAGAGATTTTCTGAAAAGTCCATCAGATTTCCTACACAGATGATCACATCTGTGAATAAAGATAGTTTTACCTTTCCAATGGGAATATCTTTTATTTATTGTTTTGCCTCATTGTACTGGTTAGAATGTTCACTATGATGTTAAGTAGGAGGGCAAAAGTGTGAATTCCTTTTCCTATTTCTGATCTTTTTTTTTTGGGGGGGGAGGTTTTTGCTATAGGGTGCATGCGCTCGCCAGACAGACAGAGACATAGAGACAGAAAGTGAGAAATCACCCCCCAGGGGGGATGGTCATGCCACAATCCCTTCTCCCCCATTCTCCTCTCGGGATCTTGGGCATGCACGCACATGCACCCGGCGTGAGTTTTAAGTCACCGGGTTCGGGACGCAAACCTTGGTCGACTACGTGGGAGTCCAGTGACATAGCCATTACACTAACTGCTGGTTCCCCCTATTTCTGATCTTTCACCACTAAGAACAATGTTAGCTGTAGGTGTTTTGTAGGTGTTTCTCAGGTTGAGGAAGTTCCCTTCTATTCCCACCTTGCTTTATATCATAAATGAATGCTGAATTATGAAGTGCTTTTTTCTGCATATGTTAAGATGATCATATATTTTTTTCTTTTTTAGTTTGTTAATATACTGATTTACATTGAATGATTTTCAAATATTAAAATAACTCTGCATTCTTAGGCTAAACTCTACTTTGTCATAAGTATTGTTATCCTTTTTATGTATCATTGGGTTCAGTTCACTGAAATTTTGTTCATAAAATTTCTGTATCAAGGTAGGGCTAACTTCATAAAAATATTTAGGTATCAAAACAATGAGTTGGGAAATATTTCCTCCTCCTCAAGTTTCTGGAAGAGTTAGTATACAGCTGGTTTGCTCCTTCATTCACTTTTTGTTAAAATTCATTAATAATGTCACCAGAAGTTGTAGGTCTATTCAGGATATATAATTTTTCTACATATACTTTGGTAGTTTGCTTCTTTCAAAAAATATTCATTTCATGTGAATTGTCAAATTTAGGTATTATAGTTGTAACATTTCATTAGCCCTTTTAGAATTTTTTTCCCGTGTAGAGCATGTGCACTTGCTGAGGAGATAAAAAGAAAGAGAAGGAAAATATGAAATGACCCCCATGGAGGATGACCGTGCCACAGTTCCTTCTCTTCCATTCTCCTCTTGGGATTTTGAGCATGCAAACGCACATGCCTGGCATGATTTTCAAACTGCCAGGTCCAGTACTTTTTGTCATTGATTTCTAATTTAATTCCATTAAGGAGAGAATATATGCTTTGTATGACCTGGATTCTTGCACTTAGGGTGTATTCTTACTGCCTTGAATATGGTCTATCATGATGAATTTTTCACATACACTTGAAAAGAATGAGACTTTTCTATTAGGTGAAATGTTTCATAGATGCCAATTAAGTCAAGTTGTCTGATAGTCGTCTTCATTAAAGCTGCTATAACAAAATAAATTATACTGGATAATTTATAACAATGAAGATTTATTGGTCATGATTATGGAGGTTGAGAATTCCAAGATAAAGGCAACAGCAGATTCAGTGTTAGATGGGGGCCTGTTCCTCAAGGCAGTTTCTTCTATGTGTCCTCACATGATGGATGGGTAAACGGGCCCCCCCAAAAGCCTCTTTTAGCATAGCAATAATCCTATTTATAAGAGTGAAGCTCTCATGACATAGTCACCTCCCAAAGGCACACTTCTTTTTATTTTCTGTAGGGCATGTGTGCTGTCTGGAAAGAGACAGAGAGAGGGAAAATGAGAAATTACTCACCAGGGGTGATTTCCACACCACAATCCCTTCTTCTCAATTCTCCTCTTGGGACCTTGGGGATGAGCCTACATGTTCTAGGCATGCTTTTTTTTTTTTACCTGTTGGGTCTAGGACTTGAACTACAGTCAGCATGTGGGAGTCCAGCACCTTAATCATCATGCCACCTGATGGCCCCAGGCATCCTTCTTAATACTTCACATTGGAAATTAATTTTCAAAATACGAATTTGGAGGAGACACAATCATTCAGACCACAGTGTTAGTTGTTCAAATCTATATCCTTACTGCTTTTCTATACTTGTTCTACCAAATATTGAGAGGAGGTATTGAAGTTTCTAGTCAGAATCATAGATTTGGTTATTTTTCTGTGAAGTTCTATCAGTTTTTGCTTCATGTATTTTGTAACTCTTTTATTATGTGCATAAACATTTAGGAATGTTACTTTTTTCTGATGAATTGAACCCTTTATCACTATGAAATGAACTTCTTTATTTCTAATAATATCTTTTGCTCTAAAACCTACTTTGTCTGATGTTAATAGCCACTCCAGATTCATTTTAGGCCCCATCCTTCTGCTTTTAACCCATTCATATCTTTATATTTGAAGTATGCTTCTTATAGACAGAAAATACAGTTAAAGCAGTTAAGATTTCTTTCTTCTTTCTTCTTTTTCTTTTTTTCAATTCCATTGGACAATCTCTGCCATTTCATGGGAGTATTGAGGTCATTTTCATTTACTGTAATTTGAGGTATACTTAGATTGAAATCTATCACCTTGTTATTTGATTTCTATTTGTTCTATCTGATTTTTGTTCCCTCTTTTCTGTTTTTTTTTCCTTTTTGAGATTATTTGAACACTTTTTATTTTTCCACTTTGTCTTCTTCTTAGAGCATTTACTATAGTTTCTTTTTTTAAAAATTTGTCATAAGCCATAGCACTTGCCAGAGAGACAGAGAGGGAAAGAAAGTGAGAAAGCATCCTCTCCCCCAGGAGGGTGGCCATACTGCAGTCCTTTCTCCTCCATTCTCCTCTTGGGATTTGGGCATGCACACACATGCATTTGGTGTGTTTTTCAAGCTGCTGGGTGAGGGACTTGACCCATAGAACCAGTGATGTGGGATCCAGCTGCCTTAACAGCACCATACCACCATCTGAACCTATTTTGTTATTTTAATGGTTGTTGATCGTTCAGACATTATAATTATAAAAAAAGAAATACTACAAAAAACTTTATTTATAAATTTGACACCTTAGATATAATGGACTGATTCCCTGACACATAAAAATGATCAAAACTCACTCAAAAAGAGATAACCAGAATAGCTTAATATCTGTTAAGAAAATATAATTTGCAGTTGAAAAGCTTGCAGACCTAAATAATTTCATTCACAAGTTCCACCAAGCATTTAAGGAAGAAATAACATCAATCTTACATAATATCTTTCAAAACACAGAAGAGTTCAGAGACTTTCTCAATTCACTATGTAAGATCAGAGGTACCCTAATAGTAAAGCCAGGTGAATACTCTACAGATCAATATTTTTCATAAACATTAAATGACACCAGTTAACATGATTCTGTGTTTTTTTTTCCTTAGCCAAATTTAATTATACAGGTATAATTAAATATATAGTAGTTTCTAGAAAGTACGAGGTCGATAGTATGACCAGTTGAATCAGTGGCTCAGGTAGGGCAGAGGAGAAGGTTATTGGACAAGAGGAGGTGAAAGGAGTGATGGAAACATAATCTATGTGGATACCATAATAAATTTTAGTTCTGGTTTTATGGTCTTCTAAATGGATTCATTCAGTTCCATCCAGTATAAAATTTCTCACTTAAAGTCAACCGATCAGGGGTCGTAGTTACACTTGCAAAATATCTCCATAGCAACATCAAAATTAGATTTTGACTGAATAACTGATGACTATAGTCTGGCCAAGTTGGTGCACCAAAAATCATCACAGTTCTCTTGCTATTTTATCAAATGTGATATTCTCTGTCTTGTAATTGGAGTGTTTAGACCATTTACATATAACATGGTTATTGATATAGTAAGGTTTAAATTTATCACCTTGCTATTTGTTTTCTATTTGTTACATCTGGTTTTTAGTCCTATTTTCCTACTTCTTTTTGGACTGAGTATTTTTATGATTCCTTTACCTTCTCTGCCAGCTTATTAGCTATAACTCTTTCTCTTATTATTTTAGTGGTTGTTTTAGAGTTTATAGCATTCATTTTTAACTTACCACGATGTACTATTTTTAACTTACCACCAATCTATTATGCTACTTAACAAGTAGTGTAAGTATTAAACAACAGATTTTCCTCCTGATCTTTGTGTTATTGTCATACACATTACTTTTAAGTATGTTAAAAATCCCATAATACATTGGTATTATTTTGTTGAAACATTCAATATATTTTAAATACAATTAAAAATAAGAAAATAAAGACATGTATTTATCCATATACTTACCATTTCTAGTGCTATTCATGCCTTTTAGTTCATTCCACTTGGTTCGTTCCATATTTCCATTTGGTATCATTTTCCTTCTCCCTGGAGGACTTATTTTTTTGTAATGTAAGTCTACTGGTAATGAATTCTTTTGGCTTTTATATGTCTAAAAAGTCTTTATTTCATCTTTATGTTTGAAAGGTATTTCCACTGGGCAAAGATTTCTAGATTGACAGTTCTTTTTTCTTTTATTCTCAAAAAAATGTTGCTTTATTGCTCTCTTGAATTTTTACTATGAGAAGTCAGTTCTCATTCTTTGTTCTTTTGAATGTAATGTCCCTTTTTTATTTATTCATAAGAGTGTCCATGTGTATGTCTGTGTGTGTGAAAGAGAGAGAGAGAAAAGAAAAACACCCTACACAAAGACTGTGCCAAGGCCTTCTTCCGCTTCTCCAGCTCTTGGGATCCCAGGCACTGACATGTGTACCCAAAGTGCTACAGGCCAAAAAGGCCAGGAATTGAAACTGTAGTCACCATGTGGCTTCCAGCACTACAGTCAAACATACTACTAACTATGCCACAGAGGCTTGACCATAATGTGTCTTTTTTCCTCTGGATGCTGATAACATTTTCCTCTACATTCAGTGTGTTTACTTTTTTCCCCTCTGGCTGCTTTTAATATTTTCTCTTTATCACTGGTTTTGAACAATTTGATTAGGATGTGCCTTGGATTTTTTTCTTCATGTTTCTTGAAGTTCTTAGAGCTTCTTAAATCTGTAGTTTTCTATATTTCATCAAATTTGGGAAATTTTGGCCAAATTCCTTCAGATATTTTCTTGCCTTCTTCCTTTTCAGGGACTCCAATTACACAAATATTGCATTGTTTGAAGTTATCCCACAGTTCACTGATTTTAAAACTTCTCTTTTCTTCATTTCTTTCATTTTGGATAGGCCTTCATGTTTACTCTTTTTTTTTTTTTTTTTTTTTTTTTTTTTTTTTTTTTTTTTTTTTTTTTTTTAGATTACACAATAATTTATTGAAAGCCTCCTCTCTCTACCCTTACAATCTCTAGGTCACTTCTTTCTTTCTTTCATTTTCTTTCTTTCTTTTTTTTTTGCAATGTCTGCTTGAGGTTAATCCCATCTACTGTATTTTTTCTCTCACACATTCTAGTTTTCTAGAAATCTGATCAGTGACTTTTTGATATCTTCTATATCTCTAGTTAATTCTTTTAACATATTATAATAAAGTTGTACACATGTCATCTGCTAACTGCAAGATCTATGTCAATTCTGAGATGATTTCAATTGATTATCATTCTCCTTGTAATGTGTTGTGTTTCACTACTTGTGTGCATGTCTTGTAACCTTTGACTGGATACCAGCTATTGTAAATTTCATCTTGTGTGCTGGACATTTTTGTATTCCTGTAAATCTTCTTGAGGTGTGCTCTGGGATACAGTTACCTTATTTGGGCAAAGTTTGACCCTTACAGTTCTTGCTTTTATGATTCATGATGTGAATCTAGAATCTCAGTCTAGGGCTAATTATTTCCATTACTGAGGCAAGACCTTCCTGAGTACTCTATGCAATGCTTTGTGAATTATGAGTTATTCCATTCTGGTTGGTGGGAACAGACACTATTACTGGCCCCATGTGTGTGTTGCATTTCTGTTTTCATTTTGGTTGACTTTTCCCCTGGATTCAGGTAGCTGCCTCACATACACATACTGTTAAGTACTCCTGAGTACTCGAAGTAGAAGCTCTGCAAATCTCTAGGTGTGTTTTTTTTTTTTTTTTTTTTTGCTATAGGGCGCGTGCGCTCGCCAGACAGACAGAGAGAGACATAGAGACAGAAAGTGAGAAATCACCCCCCAGGGGGGATGGCCACGCCGCAATCCCTTCTCCTCCATTCTCCTCTCGGGATCTTGGGCATGCACACACATGCGCCCGGCGTGAGTTTTAAGCCACCGGGTCCGGGATGCAAACCGTGGTCGACTACGTGGGAGTCCAGCGACACAGCCATTACACTAACTGCTGGTTCCCTAGGGGTTTCTTTTTTGTCAACTCTCTCCTCTTCAGTACTCTGGCCTATGAATTTCAACTAATATAGTCTCCTTGAACTTTCATCTCTATCATCTCCCCTCAGGCAGTGTGCTTAGATTCACTAAAGGGTCCCACTCATTGGACTGTGGCCTAAAACCTCTCTCATGGCAGTAAACTGAGAAATCATAGAACTTACCTCATTTGTTTTCCGTTTTTCAATGATTGCTATTTTTTCACTACCTGATAGCTACTGTGTCAAAAATCCTTGTAAGGCAGTTTAATTTCATGTGACCTACTGCATGGTTTGGGTCCCAGACCATTCATGCTTGTTCAAAGTCCCAGAAGGAGGGAGAAATGGAAGAGAAGGGATTGCATGACCCATGGGTGAGGTGCTTTTTGCTTTCATGTTCTCTCTATATCTCTCTGTCTCTCTACAGTGAGGGCATGTGCTCTCTGCTAATTTTTTTGTCTAAACAAAACCTTGTGTCATATATTCTATCTAGATTTTTTTTTAAATGGGAGATTGTTCTAAGCAAGAATGTAAACTTGCTACTTGTTATTCTATCATGTCTAGAAGCAATAATATTATCTTATTTAATACTTCCTATGTAAGAACTTTATCAAGACATAATTAACATCCTACATAGTTTATCCATTTAAAGTGTAAAAAATCAATGATTTTTAGTATATTTACAGAGTTGTGCAACCATTACCAGAATTAATTTTAGAATATTCTCCACCCCAAAAAGAAATTCTATACCCATTAGCAGTCACTCCCCATTTTTCCCCACCTCCCCTTCACCAGCCCTAAGTCATCATTGTTATTTTCTGTCTCCATAGATGTGCCTATTCTGGTCATTTCATAAATTGAGTTCATATAATATGTTGCCTTTTGTGACTGGCTTCTTTCCCATGAAAATATAAATCTTTTCAAGGTTTATCTATGTTTTCACATACCATTATTTCATTATTTTTTTTTGGAGAGGTTTTGTTTTGTTTTGTTTTGCTATCGGGTGCGTGCACTTGCCAGACAGACAGACAGAGACAGAGAGACAGAAAACGAGAAATCACCCCCCAGGGAGGATGGCCATGCCACAATCCCTTCTCCTCCATTCTCCTTTTGGGATCTTGGGTACACACGCACATGCGCCCAGAGTGAGTTTAAACCACCATGTCCGGGATGCGAACTGTGGTTGACTACATGGGAGTCCAGCAACATAGCCATTATGCTAACTGCTGGTCCCTTATTTCATTTTTTTTTATTACCAAAAAATATTGTGTTGCATGGATATACCACAGTAATGATTCATCAGTTGAAAGACATTTGGATTTTTTTCTCCATTTTGACTATTATAAATAATGCTAGGGACCAGCAGTTAGCATAATGGCTATGTTGCTGGACTCCCATGTAGTCGACCATGGTTCGCATCCCGGAACCGGTGGCTTGAGACTCACGCTGGGCGCGTGAGCGTGCGTGCCCAAGATCCCAAGAGGAAAATGGAGAAGGGATTGCGGTGTGGCCATCCCCCCTGGGGGGTGATTTCTCGCTTTCTATCTCTCTGTCTTTCTCTGTCTGGCGAGCGCATGCGCCCTATAGCAAAAACCTCTCCAAAATAATAATAATGCTACTATAAATATTTATGTGTAAATTTCTGTGTAATCAAAACACCTTATTTTCTTTTCTGAGAGGTTTTGCTCTAGGGTCCATGTGCTTGCCAGAAAGACAGAGACAGACAGAGAGACAGAAAGCGATAAATAACCCCCAAAGACGGGTGGCCATGCCAAACCACAATCCCTTCTTCTCCATTCTCCTCTTGGGATCTTGGGCACGTATGCACATGCGCCTGTCATGAGTTTAAGCCACCGGGTCTGGGACTCAAACCATGGTCGACTACATGTAAGTCCAATGACATAGCCATTACGTCAACTGCTGATTCCAACATGTTCATTTCTTTAGCCTATATACCTAGGAGTCAAATTGTTGGGTCATCTGTTAACTCTATGTTAATCTTTTGAGACTATCTTATTTCATTTTAAATCTCAAAATTCCATATGGAAAGCATTATCATTTTTATTCTACAGTGAAATGATTAAAAGTAAACTGGGTTAAATAATTTGTCAAAGATTACACTACCAGAAAGTAATATAACTCAAAACCAAATTTTGTTGGGAAATAGTCATTCACATAAACTGTTACCAAGGCAATAGCTTGGAACTACTTCCATTGCACAGTGGTTAAGTGCTATGTAGAGGAAACTGAATCTCACATGACCAACTGCAGTTTGAATCCCAGCACTGGCATCTTGAAAAACACACTATACACATGTTCATGTGCCCAGGATCCTGATGGGATAAAGAAATGGAAGAAGAAAGGATTATGGCATGTCTAGGTTTCCACTGGGATGTAGTTCCTCTCTTTCATGTGTGTGTGCACATGCAGGTGTGTATGCACAAACACATGCCCTCTGGTATGAAAAAGAAAAAAAATAAGTTGAAACAACTATTTTGAAGACTAAATTGACAACATATGTTCAAATTTTAAATGTGTTCACTTATAACCCCGCAGTTTTACATCTAGGAATTTGCCCAACACAAATACTATGATTTCTACTGAGATATATACCAAGATATTTATTATAAATTCATTGTAATGGAAAAAAGTTCATACACATAGGGAGTTTGTAGGAACTGTACCTCATACAACCAGATGCTATGCACTCATTAAAAACAATGTGATATATAAATGCTGATAGAGTAAACATTCAATAAATAATATACAAAATGTCAAATAGCAGAATAATATGTGCAGTACTGATTCTGCTTGTGGGGAAAAATAAGAAAAACATATACTTGCTTATGCACATACAGCAAATTACTGGAACATATCAAAATATTACTTATATGTGAGAAATGGAAGTGAGAGCTGAGTACTTTTATTTTACGCTCCTCTGTGCTGTTTTAGCTTTTGGTCATGATTTTTCATGATTTCTATAAATTTAAAACATTATTTTTAAAATACCAGGTATTTCAACTCAAGAGTTCAGATTCTTCCTTATACATCATAGGTATATTTCCACCTTCATAACTACCACTAAGGTTCAGCATGCTGCCTTCCATATAATAAGCACTGAAATACTTGTTAGAAAGGATTCAGAAAGATAACACGTTTGTTCCCTTTAAGAAACAGCTAATTGGGACCAGCAGATGGCATATGGTTACGTTGCTGGACTCCCATGTAGTTAACCATGAATCGAGTCCCAGACTGAACCAATGGCTTAAAACTCACCCCGGGCACCAGTGTGTACATGCCTGAAATCCAGAGAAGAGACAGGAAAAGTTATTGTGGCATGGCCATCTCCCCTGAGGGATAATTTCTTGCTTTCTGTCTCTGTCTCTTCAGGAAGTACACGCATCCTATAGCAAAAATCTCTCTAAAAAGAAAAGCAAGGAAAAAAAATAGCTAATTGATGCTACAAATCTGGTTATAAAAATGGTTGAGAAACTTGACATAGGAAAGAAACTCATTTGATTTTAATAGAAAATTTATAAGAGAGGGATCAGAGTAAGTTAGAAGTGAGAAGTCTGGTTGCCAGAGCAACATTTTCCTGATTGGAAGGGACCCCTCACTGGAGACGGGCTGCCAATTTAGGCACAGCTGCCTCCTTCTCTGTTTTCATCGAGCTCTGATCATCAGGCAATGAACAATCAAGCAAGAATGAGTTCTGGGAGTCAGTCTCATAACCACATCAACAGGCATACCGGGACCACGACGGGGTGAGAGGACAGAGTAGACTGACACAAAGCAGGAGAGAGAAAGGAACTTCCAGGGTATAGCATTTACCCTGGAGAAGGGAGATGACCAAAAGTACAAGTCACAGGATTCAAAAGTATGGGGCTAATTTGAGTCTTATTTGCATTGGTTTGAGAGTTAATTTGAAGTCTGGAGCACAGGAACAATAATATTTGCTTACTGATAATAATTACAGAAATTTAGGTGGAAGTTTCTCAATTCTCCAGGTTGATCTGATTTGAAGAGGATTTAAGCACGAAGCTGAAGAATCATGACAAGGTCCAGTTCTCCACTTACCATAAGGAGAGAGACTAGGTAAAGTCTAAGTTTTGGTGGGGGTGGGATGAGAATGGAATTCAAACTAATCATAGAAGCTACTAGAAACTCCATGAGAGTAGGAGCCTCTTCTATTCACCGTTGTATCTCCAATGCCTAGAATAGTTCTTGGTACAATTATGTATTCCATAAATAAGTGTCAAATGAATAAAATCCCATTGCTCAGACTAGAGCTTTCCTTAAATACACCCTATCATGTGTGTAGTGCAACAGGATAATTCTGAACTTCAGCAACTAGTAGGAAGAAACTCCTGATAGGTTTTCAGGCTTAGAAGAAACTGAATAAAACTTACCATGAAGGCTGAAGAGCTTTAGCTCCTACACATGGGGAGAATGACAACTACAAAGTCTCCTTTAATCAGATTTCAGTTCAAATGTTACCTTCTCAGAAAGATCTTTTTATTTTTAAAGAGATTTTTGCCTTAGGGCATGTGTGCTCACCAGAGAGAGAGAGACTGAGATAGTGAGAAGGAAAATGAAAAATCACCACCCCCCCCCAGGGGAAATGGCCACTTTGCCATCCCTTCTCCTTCATTCTCCTCCTGGGATCTTAGGCATGCATGTATGTGCCTGGAGTTATTTTGAAGTCACCAGGATCCAAACCACAGTTGGCCATGTGAGAGTCGTGATATAACCATTATGCCATCTGCTGATCCCCAGAAAGTTTTTTTCTGACTAGTATATAGTTAAAATGCCTCTTCAATGCTCACCATCTATCCCATTACTATGTTTTATTTTCTTCACTACCTGAAAATATCTGAAGCATTTCTCTAGATATAACCTTCACAAAAGTAAGGACTTTTCTAATTTATCATTACATTTTCTCGAACCTTGAGCAAATGCTTAGCACATAATAGATGTTATACACATATGCATGCATGTGTACCTGCATATTTTGCCAGAGGGTGCATATGCTTGCCAGAGAAAGAGAGAAAGCACCCTCCAATGGGACTTGGTCACACCACAATCCTTTTCTGTCCATTTCTCCATCTCAGGATTTGGGGCACACATGCACATGTTTCAAGTGTGTTTTATAAGCACCAGGACTGAAATTCAAACCTAGTCAGCTACGTGAAATCTGGTTCCTAAAGCACAGCACTTAACCAGTACCCTCAGGGACAGCCCCAATACCTATTTTGTAAAACCCAAGGTGGAGTAACCAGTCTCAGAGAAGAAAGGAAAGCTCAAGTTTAATTTAGACAGTGATTAAACAATTGAGTTTTGTGATGAAAATATCAGTTTACTCTTGTGTTTTTACTTCTTTCAATATTACTCTAGCCAATACATAGTTTTCTCTTGCATATTGCTTGTAGTGAGCAAATATTTTCTATGATAACAGTTTATTTTAAACAAGAAAAATTGCCAAAAGAGCTGATGTGCTTGTCTCTGACTACCTCTATACACCCTAAAAAGAAGTGCAGTCTTTCAGGTTATAGTCAAATCTATGTTAGCACAATTCTTAGAATGGTGTTTCTTAAGAGAGGACTTAGGACCTCTAGCATCAGAATCACTTAGCAAAAATTCATATCCCTGGTTCTTCCTTCTAGAACAATTAAATTATAATCTAAGGGACAACCCATGGATCTACATTTTAAACAAGCTCTCAAAGTGATTCTTGTTAAGAACTATGAAGATTCTGAGATTATACCTTACTTGCAAGCTAACAAGTTAGCCTATCATGGTTTAATACATACTGGTAGAAAACATAAACCTCCTGGTTCATAGACAGGAGTTATCACTATTATTTTATTACACAGTTATTATTTTATTAAATAGTTATATCTACGGCAATATCAGTAACCAGAATATCAGCATATATGCCAGTTTCCTATGTCCTGATTCTCACAGGATGACATGGAGTGGACCAGATGATACAAACACATGCAGTGGGTTGTGTTACAGAAGAGGAATCTCAAGTTTAGGAAACCTAAATCTTCTGTGACAGAAAGAAAGCTTGCCTGATCTTTACCCTAGAGGAAAATATTATCCTTATTATATGTGATAGAAATAAACCTGCCCTTTGTTCTAGAGGGAGACACTATATCTTCCAAGGCTGTTCACTGTACAAACACCCTTGAAAATAAAGTCTGAAACAAAGGCAATCAAGTGCCTCTGTTCACAAAATGTACAGACACCATGGAGATTTATTTACCAACTATTTCCATACTCATTCAGGTTTTGGAATCATTGCCCTAGGAAGATCTAGCCATACTTATAGAGCTACCTTTGCACACCCAAACATATTAGGGGCCAGCAAATATTATAGCTTTCTCTGTTCTTCCCAGCTTGACCCAACTCTCTACCACTCATGTTTCCTAAGGTCATCCAGTACCCTTCCAGGTAACCCTGTGCACTGGAAAATAGACCCATAAACTGTCTCAGAGGAACTGGAAGCTCCCACTAGAGTATCTTCTTGAAGAAGTAGGGAAGTGCCTAGCAGGAGAGCATGTAACAGTAAGAAAAGAGCTTACACATTTATTTGTTAACTAAAAGATAGTTATTGAACACATACTGTGCTCTATTATTGTATTGAGTACCTGGCTACTGAGATTCATTCATTCAACATATACTTTTGGAGTGCCAACTATGTGCCAGGTGCAAGTTAGAGTAAAAATTAACAAAATCAAAATATCATCATTTCATACAGAAGGTTAATAAAGGAGACAGCTGTATAAAAATAATTGTGCAATGGTGTGACAACTGTGATAATGGAAATAATAGACAAGGTGCAGGGGTGATATTGAGAAAAGAATAACTAATTCTGCTCAAAAGAGGGTAAAGGAAGCTAGGGAAAGCTTCACCACCAAGAAGATGAGTGTACTGAGTTGTGAAGCATACATAGGAATCTTCCAGATGGGCATAGGACTCCAATCAGAAGAAAGAACATGGACAAAAATGTGGAGGCATGGGTCAGAATGGTGTTTGGGGGAAACTGCAAGTAGTTTGGCATTGGTAGAGTGTGAGGTAAGAAGGAAAATATGAAAATATTATACAATGCTTGAGGGAAAGGCAAGGGCTAGATTTGGCAGGAATTTATTATGGTGATAAATCTGCATCAGCATAAACGCAGTGAGGTCTCACTCAAGGTCAAATCATCCATTACAAAATTGGATTTGCACTTAACGTACAAGAAAGAAATGATGAATGGGAGTTTACCAAGCAGGTTTGGTAGGAGTAGTGAGAATGGTCCCTGGAAAGAACAGCCTATGAAAAGGGATAGAACTGTGAAAGAACAGTGTATGTTCAGGAAATCACAAGTGGTTTGATGTGGCTAGAATGTAGTTACATATGTGGTAAAGAGAGTGTGATAAAGCTACACAGGTTATTAGGATGGCAGATGATGAAGGACTTTGCAGGGAGGCAATGTCATGAAGGGGTTTATGAGCATGGTTTCTGCAGTCACACTGCTGGCCTTTCAATCCTGTTTGTTAAACTTACTAACTATGTGGCTTTGAGAAAATTATGGGACTTACCTTGCCTTAATTTCCTCATATGTAAAATAAGGATAATTATGGTGATCACTTCAAAGGTTTGTTTTGAGAATTTAAGTAATTTGATATGTGAAAATCATGCCCAGCCATGATGGCACAGGCAGTAGGGTGTTGCTGCACAATGATGAACTCAAAGAGGAGGTCCAGGTTTAGATCTCAAGTTGACCTGAACACATTTGGCATGCCTGCATGTGACTGGGAGGCCAGGCGGCAGGGTAAGGATGAAGATTGCAGCATGGCAAGACCTTGTCAAGGTCTCTCTCAAGAAGGGAAAAAAGAAATTAACTTTAAAAATCAATTAGAATGTTCCTGGCACCTAATAAATAACATGTAAGTATTAGTTGGTCTTACCATTTTAGGTCATGTTAATAAGTTTGAGGTTGGTTCTTTTGTTTTTATTTTGTTTTGTTGGCAATTAGGAGATTTCTTATGGCCTTTGAAAGGAGAGGATATACACAAAGTAGGGTTTTAGGAAGACTGACTCAGTGTCTAAAGTGTCAAAGTCGTATTTTAGGAAAATTGCCAATATAGGGTGGATGGCCTACATAGGGAAGAAACCAGAAGCAGAGTCCAGTTAGAAGAATATTGTAGAAATCCACAAGAAAGATGATAAGAATTTGACTAGAGGCAAAGACAATAAGACAGAAATTAAGAATCACATGTGAGGAAAAAATTGGAAGCAAATTGACTGAACTAGGAAAAAATGGATAAAGGGAGTGAAGAAGGGGAAAGTTCATATGCAGCTAGCAGACCCAGATTGGTTCCATGTTTGGGTATGACAGGCCAACTTTTCCTAACTATGTCCTCCCACCTGGTCCTGGAGGCATAGACAGCCCAACTCATATTTCCTTGATGTCCCCAAAGGACTGTCTTTCTCTAGCTTCAGGTCCTTCAGCACAAAAGAGGAATTAAGAAAACACCATCTTAGATCCCCTGGGAAAGTTGATAGAATAAAGCTGACCTACAGACTTACTCAATTCTCTGCTACCACTGCCAAATACCTAACAAAATGAACTCACAAAATATTATAATAAAAAAGACACTAACAGTTTCAACAGAGCAAACAAACAATGGAAAGAGTAAAGCTTCAAACTTTAAATTACCAAAAGTAGCAGCCAAGGAAAGAAATTGAAATTCCTAGGACAGTGCTATAAAGTTTCTAAATCTGTTTCCACCCTTAGAAGTAGCACTTAGGGGAAAATACAAGTCAACAAAATCCTTTAAGTTATCAAACACTAAAACTCGCCAGCTTGGAGAATAGTCAACAGAAATGTGGAGTGGGAAGAGGGATTAGGGAATAGAGCATTTAGGAAAGTCTAGAAAATAGCTTTAAGAGAAGAAGCTCTAACTTAGTTCTGCAAGACCTCAGCCAAAGCAGGGAGGGCAGCCAGGGCCTGCCACTTTCTAGAAGTTTCCTATTTCCCTGTTTCTTAACAGTACCAAGTCAAAGCTTTGGGAATACACTATACTCCTGGAAGGTAGAAATATAACATTATAGAGTCTAAATATAAAAAGAAGAATATCCAGAAAACATTTAAAAATTCTTTACTTCCCCTTGAGGATTTGTAAAATCTCTTCTTTTTGTAAAAAATGTATAACTGATGGTATCTTTTTGCTTCTTTTATGGCTAAAACTTAATTTGAAAAACAATTTTTTCCATAATTTTCTGTTATTACTACAACAGTTTTTATCAATTTTTATTATGAATTTAAATATACTATTTATCAGGTTTATTAAGTTATAATTGTACAAAATTATATCTATATAAGGTGAAAAAAAAGAAATTGACCATGTATGAACATTTAACAAAACATCAGAAAACAGAGATCAGAGTCTTGGTCCCTCAGCAAGAGGGGCACAGCCTTAGCAGAGTGTTTCTCTTCATGTAATTTATCTGAAGGTCACAGAATAACAAATCGAACGGAACATTCTGCTTTCAAATAAGACCTTGGAGGAGAATATGTAAGGGTCCTAGAAAAGATGGGAGAGGTGTCATGGAGAATTCAATCAAATTATATAAAAACAAATAGAAGTTCTGGCCAGACCTACTTACGTTAAGCACAAGGGGAGAAAGAGGATGGGTTTGCTACCATGTGAACCTACCACTACAATCAAAAAAGAAAAGGAAAGAAACAGCATAGATTAAATCGATATGAAGTAGCAATTGTAATTTTGGGCATTTACCCCAGAGAAATGAAATTTTATATTAACACAAAGGCCTGTGCATTAATGTTCATAGCAGATTTTCTCATAAAAGTGTCAAACTATAAACAACCCAGAAGTACCTCAATGAATGAATGGTTAAACAAACTGTAGTACATTCATACCATGGAGCACTATTCATTCATAAATAGAAGTTTTTTTTTTTTAAGACAGATTTTTACTATAGGGTGTGTGAGCTTGCTGTAGAGACAGAGAGAAACAGAGACAGAAAGAGAGAAATCAGCCCCCAGGGGGGATGGCCACATCACAATCCATTCTCCTCCCGTGTGGTTTATGGAAGTTCTGGTCCCGGACCGGGTGGCTTAAACTCAGGTTGGGTGCATGTGCGTGCATGCCCAAGATCCCCAGAGGAGAATGGAGGAAAAGGGATTGCCACATGGCTATCCTCCCTGGGGGGTGATTTCTCACTTTCTGTCTGTCTCTCTGGCTAACGCACACGCCCAGTAGCAAAAACCTCTGCAAAAAGGAAAAAAGAAAAAGAAACAAAAGGAAACAATTGAGCAAGTCTATAAAATGTTAAGAATTATTTAAGTGACATTGAAATATACCTTATTCAGTTGAGTTTTCAAATAAAAAAAAACAACAGATAGAACTTAGGGAATACAACATTCATGGACCTTCCAAAAAATCCAACCAATAAGGAAAAGAATAAAATTTTAAAAGGCCATGATAAAGAAAAAGAAGTGGAGCGCTGAATGGCAATATATTGTAATCTTAAAAATACTAACATAATGACTAAGTGTTCTTATTCCCAAAATGATAACGATGTGAGTTAATGGATAAATTAAGTGGTTAAATTTAACCCTTTCACAGTATATGAAGGAATTTCAAAAGGTTCATGGAAAAATGGAATTTAAGATTATTTTGATGTATAAACATTTTGAAAGCCATGCATAGTTTTTCCATAATACACATTTTCCATAAACATTTTGAAGACCCCTCATTTATATACTTCAAAACATGTTGTAGGGACCAGCAGTTAGCATAATGGCTATGTCGCTGGTCTCCCATGTAATCTTTGAGTCCCAGAGTCCCAGACTCGATAGCTTAAACTCTCGCCGGGCACATGTGCCTGTGTGCCGAAGATCCCGAGAGGAGAATGGAGGAGAAGGGATTGTAACATGGCCATCCTCCCTGGGGGGTGATTTCTTGATTTCTGTCTCTCTTTGTCTTTCCGGTGAGTGCACGCGCCCTATAGCAAAAACCTCTCCAAAAAAAAAAATCATGTTGTACATGATAAATACATGCAATTTTATCTGTCAATTAATTTAGAAGTAAAGGGGGCAGAGCAATAAATTAATTCAAGTAAATAAAAATTGATACTATATATACACACCCTAAGTAACTAGGGTAATTTTAGTGCCAGAGAAGCATGTAATAACGACACTGAAAGGGTAAAGTTATAACTAATAAAAATCTAGAGGCTAGTGGTGAGAGGAGAGATAACAACAATATTCTTATCCTCCATGATGTGGCATTTATATTTATATATATATATTTCTGTAGGGTGTGTGCAATTGCAGGAGAGAGATGAAGACAGACCGAGAGAAAAAAGAAAGAGAAGAGAGAAAGTGAGAAATCACCCCCTGGTGGGGGGGGGAATGACCATGCTGCAATCCCTTCTTCTCCATTCTCCTCTCCAAACTTGGGCATGCGTGCACATGTGCCTGGTGTGATTTTCAAGACACTGGGTCCAGTGTCTGTCCATGAACTGTGGAGTTGGCTATGTGGGATCCAGCACCTTAACCTCTTCACCACCTGCTGGCCCCAGTGTCAGTATCTTTTGAGGAGAAATAATATTTATCTAAAACTTAGAAATCTCTGTAGTTTCATTTCCGTCATCTGTTAAATTGTAGTAAAATTAAATAGAATAATTTTAAATAAAACAAGCCTGTACACTGTGATCCTATTTTCATAAAATCATGTTTATCTAGATGTTCATCTATCTCTTTTTTAATATGTGCATAGAGAAATATCTGAAATGATGTTCAGTAAATAATAACATTTCTGGATGGTGAGATTAGAAGTGATCTGTTGCTTTTTTAATTTTTGTTTTTATAAAAATAGTAACATCATTTTCTTTTTCCTTTTTCATACAAAAGAAAAGTGTATTTTTTCTTTGAGTGTACTGTAATCTAGTTTTACCTGTTATAATATGACATTAATGAACCATATCAGAACCTAGTAAATCTTTAGTTCAACAGAAGCATTCATTATGATATGAGTAGAATTGTCATTTTGGTTATATTAATTCTTCCAATCCAGGAACATGGGATGTCCTTCTACTTTTTTGTGTCATTTTCAATTTCTTTTTTTAGCTTCTCATAGTTTTCCTTGTGGAGATCTTTAACTTCTTTGGTTAGATTTATCTCTAAGTATCTTATCCTTTTTGTGGCTATGGTAAATGGAATAACTTTTGTCAGTTCTATCTTTGTCTGCCTGTTGTTTGTATATAGAAAAGCTATAGACTTCTGTATATTAATTTTGTATCCTGTAACTTTACTGTATTCGTGCATTACTTCCACAATTTTTTTTTCATGGAAATCATTGGGTCTTCTATGTATACAGTCATGTCATCTGTGAATAGAGAGAGTTTCATCTCTTTTCCTATTTGGATGCCCTTTATTTTTTCCTCTTTTCTGATTGTGTTGGCGAAGACTTCCAGTACTATATTGAAAAGGAGTGGAGAAAGTGGGCATCCTTGTCTTGTACTCATTTTTAGTGGGAAACCTTTCAGTTTTTCTCCATTCAGGATGATATTCACGATGGGTTTTTCATAGATAGCTTTTATTGTGTTGAGAAATGACCCTTGTATGCCGATTTTGCTGAGAGTCTTGTTCATGAAGGGATGTTGTGTCTTATCAAATACTTTTTCTGCATCAATCGATATGACCATATGGTTTTTGTCCATTTTCCTGTTAATATGGTGTATTACATTTATGGTTTTGCGAATGTTGAACCAATCTTGCATTCCTGGAATAAAGCCTACCTAATCACGATGTATAATCTTTTTTATAAGTTGTTGGATACGGTTTGCTAGTATCTCATTGAGAATCTTTGCATCTATATTCAACAGAGATATTGGTCTATAGTTTTCCTTCCTTGTCCTGTCCTTATCTGTTTTGAGGATAAGGGTGATAGAGGCTTCATAGAATGAGTTAGGGAGAGATTCACCCTTTTGGATCTTTAGAAATAACTTGAGTAGAATGGGGATTAACTCTTC